>NC_137043.1:15330613-15428113 GCF_032717465.1 Coenobita brevimanus | reverse complement strand
TCCTCCTCCTTTTGTCAGGTACATCCCTAAGGAAGAAGAGGCATTCAGTAGGAGGTTGGTGGATGTGGCGTGTTTGCAGGAAGTCCGGTACAGGGGTAAATCAGACAGAAAGCTTGTTGAGAAGGACTGTTACTTTAAGTTGATTTGGCAGGGGAGGACAGACGGATATGGAGGTGTTGGTGTGATGGTTGCGGAGAAATGGGTGGAATATGTTATGAATGTTATGAGAGTAAGCGATAGGATATTGGTAGTGAAAATTCTGTTCGTAAGAAAGATAACTGCAATTATATTGGCATATGCTCCGCAGGTGGGGTTGGATGATGTAGAGAAAGATAGATTTTGGGATGATTTAATACGTGTAGTAGGTGGTATGCGGGATGATGAGATAGTGGTTTTGGGAGGGGACTTAAATGGTCAAATAGGTGAAGCAGCACAAGGTTATGAAGGAGTACATGGGGGATGTTCGTATGGTATAACGAATGCGGAAGGGGAAACGATACTCGAGTTTGGGGAGGCAACGGACATGATTAGGTGTAACACATATTTTAGGAAAAGGGAGAGTAGGTTAATTACGTATGCGTCTGGGGGAAATAGCAGTCAGATAGATTATTTTCTGGTTAGGAGAGCTGATAGCAGGTTAGTGAGAGATGTTAAAGTTATAGGAAGTGAGGAGTGTGTGCAGCAGCACAAACTGTTGATTTGTGATATGGTGCTTAAATAACGAGTGATGAAAAAGAGGACTTATATACCTAAGAGGAAAATATGGAGCTGGAAAACGAAGTAGTACGGGATGCCTTCTATAGCGAGATAAGGAGAGTGGTGGCTGAACAGGGAGCCGTAGACAGAGGCGTTAATGAACAGCACAGAGCCCTCAAGAACAATCTCTTGAGAGTTACTGATGTAATATGCGGTTGGACAAGAGGACCACCAAGACATAAAGTAACTGGGTGGTGGAATGAGGGTGTAGAAGCTGCAGTTAAGGAGAAAAGAGGGCTTTTCCGGGAATGGAAGAATGGTGGTAACAAGGAGGAATACTTGGCTGCCAAGCGTAGGGCTAGAAGAAAGGTATACAGGGCGAAGTCTGAGTCACAGAGACTTTTACTTGATAACCTAAATCATAGGGAAAGGAAAAATATGATATTTAAGGTGGCAGATCAGATGAAGAGAGATAATCGGGATATTATAGGTGAGCAGTGTGTGAAGAATGATGAAGGAAGGGTAGTGGTGAACAGTGATGATATTAAAGATGCATGGAGAGAGCATTATAGCCGGTTGTTGAATGAGGAGTTTGACTGGGACAGAGAAGGTTTGGAGCCAGCAGATCCAGTGTTTGGCCCTTGGCCTTTGATTGATGCTGCTACTGTGAGTGAGGCAATAGGCAGGATGAAGGTGGGTAAGGCAGCAGGTGTGTCTGGGCTGACTGCCGAAATGTTGAAGGCCTCAGGAGATATAGGGTTGAGGTTAGTCACTGACCTGATAAATAGGATTATTTATGGGTGTGTTTTCCCAGATGATTGGCTGAAGAGTGTAATTGTAAATGTGTATAAAGGGAAGGGTGATGCCCTGGAAAGAGGAAGTTATAGAGGTATAAAGCTTTTAGATCAGATAATGAAGGTAATGGAGAGAGTTTTAGAAGGTATGATTAGAGAAAGAGTGAATATTGATGAGATGCAGTTTGGGTTTATGCCATGTAGGGGGACCACTGATGCCATATTCATTGTTCGACAGCTTCAGGAAAAATATATTGGTAAAAAAAGGGATCTGTAGTTTGTTTTTGTTGATTTGCAAGAGGCCTTTGACAGAGTCCCTAGAGGGGTGGTGAAGTGGGCAATGAGAAAGCTTGGCTTGGAGGAGTGGCTGGTTAGGGTGGTTATGGCTATGTATGTGGGTGCTCGCACCCAGTTAAGAGTAAGTGAAGATTTGAGTGATGAGTTTTCCGTGAACGTTGGTGTGCATCAGGAGTCAGTTTCGAGTCCCACGTTGTTTATCATGGAACTTGCAGCCCTCTCACGTGATTTCAGAAAGGGACTCCCGAGGGAGATGTATGCTGATGATTTGGTGTTGATTGCAGAGAACGAAAGGGAGGCGGAGAAAAGGTTTAGGAAGTGGAGAGATGGTATAGGGCACAAGGGCTTAAGGGTAAATGCAGATAAAACAAAAGTGATGATATCTTGGATTGGTGGCAGTACTGTCAAAGACGAGGGAGAGTGGCCATATGCAGTTTGCCACAAGGGAGTGGGAAGTAATTCCATCTTGCGCGGTGTTTATGATAAATGAGTGCACAAGAGATGTAGTGGTATCAGAGGTAGACTGCGAGATAATGCTGATTTTATGTGCACGGCGTGTCGGGGAGAGCAGGTGGAGATCGTCAGGCATGAAAGGATTGAACTTTTTTTTTTTTTTATGCGAGGAAGAAGGAACCAAAGGCCATGAGCCCGCAATAAGAGTTCCCTCCAAGAGAAAAACAAAATACAAGAGAGAGCAAATTCAAGATCCATTCATTTCGAGATGCCTGGACACACTGCGTTTGAAAGACTGGAGATCATAGGCAGCAAGAAATACAGATAGAGGCAGACAGTTCCAGAGCTGACCTGTTGCATAAATGAAGGACTGGGAGTAACGGTTAACTCTTGCATTAGAGAGTTGGACAGAAAAGAGATGAGAGTTTGCCGCTAGATGGGTGCTACGAGCCCGCCGTAGAGGTGGAGGAATGCATGCAGACAGTTCAGAGAAGCAGTGACCATTAAAGTAGCGATAGAAAAGAGATAAAGATGCAACAGTGCAGCGAAGTGACAGAGGTAGTAGGGAGTCAGTAAGAGGAGGAGAGTTAATGAGATGAAAAGCCTTTGACTCCACCCTATTGAGAAAAGATTTATGTGGGGAGCCTCCCCACACATGAGAGTTGTACTCCACACAGGGTCGGATAAAACCCCTGTATAGAGTCAACAATTGTGCAGGGGTAAAAAAAGAACGGAGTCGGCTTAGCACACCCAATCTCTTGGAAGCAGATTTTACAAGAGATGCAATATGATCTTTTCAAGATAAGTCCCGAGTAAATGAAACCCCAAGCATGTTCAAGGATGATGCAGGATTAAGCTAAATATTACTAAACATTTGTGGGTATACCTGTGGGAGATTTTGTCAGGTTGATAGGTGTAAGAACTGAGTCTTAGATGCATTAAAAACAAAAAGATTATGTTAACCCCAGTCAGGATACGAGCCAAGTCAGACATTAGGTGTGCCATAGCCTCATCCCTTGTTCGTTGAAGTAACTGCTGAGATGGGCGTTGCGGGAACCGAATGGAAAGGTGAAGGGTGGAGTCATCAGCGTATGAGTGGATAGGGTTAGATGTACAGCTTAGGAGGTCATTGATGAATGAAAGGAAGAGAGTTGGTGATAGGACAGGGCCCTGAGGAACACCACTGTTAATAGATCTAGGAGAAGAACGATGGCCGTCTACAACAGCGGCTATAGAACGACCAGAAAGGAAGCTAGCGATGAAGGCACAGATAGAAGGATACAAACCGTAAGAGGACAGTTTGGAAATTAAAGATTTATGCCAGACTCGATCGAAAGCCTTTGAGATGTCATGTGCAATGGTAAAGCTTTGGCCAAAGTCCCGAAAGGAGGATGACCAGGAGTCTGAATGGTAGGTGAGAAGATCGCCAGTGGAGCGTCCCTGACGGAACTCGTACAGACGATTAGAAAGTAGGTTGTGATAGGAAAAATGCCTTAAAATTTTTCTATTGAGAATTGACTCGAAAACTTTTGAAATACAGGACATTAGAGCAACTGGACGATAGTTGGAAGGTTGGGAGGGGTCACCCTTCTTTGGGACTGGTTGAATGAGAGCAAACTTCCAGCAAGAAGGAAAGGTACAAGTTGACAGACAAAGGCGAAAAAGTTTGCCTAGGCAGGGGTGTAAGCACAGAAGCACAGTTCTTGAGAACAACAGGAGGGACTCCATCAGGCCCATATGTCTTGTTAGTATTCAGGCCAGTGATGGCAGAAAACACATCAGCTGAAGAAATTTTAATGTCAGCCATGAGGAAGTCAGAAGGGGGAAGTGATGGAGGAACAACATCAGAATCATCTAAGGTGGAATTGGAGGAGAAAGTCTGTGTGAAGAGATCTGCTTTATCAGTAGAAGAAATAGCTACAGAACCATCAGAGTAGAAAAGAGGAGGGAAGGATGATGAGGTAAAGTTGTTAGAAAGGTTTTTGGCAAGGTGCCAGAAGGAGCGGGAAGAATTCGAGTTAGAGAGTTGAGAGCATTTAGTACGGATGAAATTATTTTTAGTAGAGCGAAGAACAGACTTAGCACGATTCCGGGCTGAAAACATAAAGATGATGTGATTCAGGGGTGGGTTGGCTCCGGTACCTTTTGTAGGCCCTCTCCTTGTTGCGGACAGCATTAGAACAAGCGTGATTAAACCAAGGCTTTCTTGCGTTAGTCAAAGGATATGAGAAAAAGGACTGTATGCTTCCATGCCCGAGAGAATAACTTCCGTAATGCACAAGGCACACTCAGATGGCTCCCGGCCATGAAACAATAATCATTCCAGGGAAGATCAAAGAAGTACTGCCTGAGGGCCTCCCAATCCGCAGCTCCAAAATGCCACAGGCGACGCTTCCCTGGAGGGTCCACAGGCCGTACCAGAGAGATAGGACAGGTTATGGTGATAAGGTTGTGATCGGAGGAGCCCAACGGAGAGAAAAGATTAACAGTGTAAGCAGAATGATTAGTTGTAAGGAAGAGGTCAAGTATGTTGGAGCTCTCTCCAAGGCAGTCTGGGATACGGGTATGGTGCTGTACAAGCTGCTCTAGGTCATTAAGGATAGAAAAGATGTAGGCTTGTTCACCAGGTGGATCAGTGAAAGGTGAGGAGAGCCAAAAATGGTGGTGAACATTGAAATCTCTTAGAATGGAGATTTCAGAGAAAGGAGAAATGGATAGAATGTGTTCCATTGTAGAAGTAAGATAGTCAAAGAATTTTTGATAGTCAGTAGAATTAGGGGATAAGTAAACAGCACAGATATACTTAGTCAGAGAATGACAGGAAAGCCGAAGCCAGAGTGCAGAGAATTCAGAAGAATCGAGTTCAGGAACACGAGAGGAAGATAAGTCGTTGCGTATATATACACAACAGCCACCTTTGGCTTTGAAATGAGTATAGAGAAAGTAGGAGGATACAGAAAAGGGTTTGCTGTCAGTTGCCTCAACCAGCTGAGTCTCAGTTAGAAAAAGAAGGTGAAGTTTAGAGGAGGTGAGGTGGTGCTCAATAGAGCGAAAATTAGAGGAAAGGCCGTGAATGTTGCAGAAATGAAGAAGAGAGTCAGACAGTGGTTCCAGGCACCTCGAGTCGTCACCGGGTGAATCTCTTGAGTGTGTGAAAGAGTTTTGTTATTTGAGAGACATGTTGTGTGCTGGAGGTGGGGCTGGAGTTAGCTCTGTGGCTAGTGTGAGAAGTGATTGGAAGAAGTTCAGGGAGCTCTTGCCTCTCCTGACATTGAGAGGACTCTCCCTACTTGCTAAGGGGTCTTTGTATGCAGCATGTGTTAGGAGTGTAATTCTGTATGGTGGTGAGACCTGGGCAGTAAAAGAGGAGAATATTCGCAGGCTCAAACGTACAGAAATGACAATGATTAGGTAGATGTGTAGTGCGTCCCTGCGTGCAAGGTCTGGGGGGCCTGGGTTTACGATGGAAGAGTTGAGAGGTAGGATGGGACTGGAGTGTATTGGTGTTGTGATGAGAAGTAGATTGAGATGGTTTGGGGGTGTGGAGGGGATGGGGGATGATAACTGAGTGAGGACGGTGAGAAATGTTAACACTGGGGGTGGTGTTATGAGGGGTAGACCGAGAAAGACATGAGACGAATTCATTAAGTGTAACCTCAGGGTTAAGGGACTGAACAGTGAGGCTGCAATAGATCGTGCAGCATGGAGAGCCGCCATTAGGTGACCAAGGCAGACGCATGCAAGCATGTTGGAGCCTTTAAAAACGAGACGATACGAGACGTACTTATTGTTCTGTGCATTGCCTATTTTTAGATGCAGGTCGTCCTTTGTTGTGTGCCACTCCCTGCTGCAGGTGACCATAAGTTAAGCCGCAGGTAAAAATTTAGGTCATCCTTTGTTCTGTGTGCCACTCTCTGCTGCGGATGTGCATAAAAGACATCTACCCTTTACGTTTCTGTCTCACTCTGTCTGAAGATGTATTATGCGAAAGTACTCACTGTCGCTTCTTTCATTTCTCCGGTGGTTATTTTGCATATATATCTTCACGGTGAAGTGAAGTTTCTGCATATACAGTATATATATATATATATATATATATATATATATATATATATATATATATATATATATATATATATATATATATATATATATATATCATATATATGTGCATGTAGCATATGTATATATATGCACGTCTGTACACATACCCATACCTTTATATATGCGTACCTATCCTGAACATCTTTGGCTTCATGTGCGTGAATATATACATATATGGATAGATATATATACGTATATGTATGTGTGCATATGTGCCCCTCTCTGCATACGTATGTCCGTATATGTGTGTCAATGTCTTCCTCTGCTGATTCCTAAACTTGTTATGATAATTACTGCAACAGCTTTGTACCTTGTATGTGTCATTGTGTCTCTTTGTTCATTACTGTGCTTGTAATGATAATTACTTCCATCTGTTTAATGCCATAAATGTGTCAATTGACCCTTTCCTTTCACGCATCCTTCCCTTCTTGGCCTTCAGCGACAATGTTCCCCAGACTGTTGGGGCTTGTACTGAATGGTAAATGAAGGACCTAAAATAAAACAATAATAATAAATGGCCAATAGCCCCCAAGCCCTGCAAACTCTGTCACACTCCCGCTGCTGACTCATTCTCCCGTCACATCGTCACTTGTCCCACTATTGGCCCTTTAGACACCATAGCCTGTTGCTTCCTGCTTCACATGTCTCTTTTATCATGTAGTGTCCCGTCTCCTATTGATTTCGCAGCTGACTAAAGTATCTAATGTTTGCACTATGCATGAGCTAATGCATTACTTCATATTCTCATATTCATTCCCGTTTGGCCTTCAGCGACAAAGTTCCCAAGATTTCTGGCTTTTGTATTTAATAGTATATGAAGAATCATCCTCTTGTCATCTGCCTATAGGAAGATTTCCCTCGTTCTCATGAACCCGCATCACCCAGGCTTCGGGTATACCACCTTTATCATACTATTCTAGCAAAGGCCTTATTGCGTACATCACTCATTGTAGTACTCACACCCTCCTTGCCACCACACCTGCCTTTTGTCCTTCTTCCTTATTCCACCTAATTTTGTCTCACTGTCAACGATGCGTCCGTCCTGTGCAAATGTAATGTTTATCTCAGTAAAACTTGAGTTGACCCCGCTTCTTTACCTGCTCGCTGCTCCTCACCTATCTTCTGCCAAGCAGACTTTAATGCCTCCCCTCCATCATGTAATATTCATGTGCCATCCTTGCCACATACTTCATACTCATTCTTATTGTCCCCCCAAAAAAATCCATATCCCTCCTCTCTTACAACCCTCATTTTAGGACACGTATTCCATCAGGTTTGTCAGTCAATGCTTCACGACATTCAATGACTTTATATAATTTCCTAGGTATCACAGTGCATAATTTCTGTAGAAATTAAGCTGGTGTGCAGAAAGTTGGCGGTACGAGATCCTCTGCTCACCAGTCAGTACACTAGAACATAAGAACATAAGAAGAGAGGATAACTGCAGTAGGCCGGTTGGCCCATGCTAGGCAGCTCCTAGAAGAGTAACTAAACTATTAGAATGAGATAAGGATAGCAAAGAAGAAGGCTCTCCCCCGCCCTCCAAACCCTCCAGCCGAAGCCGGCAGGCAAAAGTCAGAAAGAACACCACGCCGTATAGAAAAACTGGCGTGGACATTTTACAGGAAAGTGTGAAAGGAGAATAGAGACTATCATAGTGTAACCTGAAAAGAAAATTTTTTTGAATTAGTATTGGTTATAAGATTTTCTTTATTCTACATCCAATATCCTATATCCACCCCTTATTTGTCATATGCTTATCTAGCCTATGCTTGAAACTCTCAATGGAAGAGGCAGCAACTACTTTACTAGGTAGCTTATTCCATTTGTCTACTACTCTATTACCAAACCAATTTCTACCGATTTCCTTACTGAAACGGAATTTTTCTAGTTTGAAACCATTATTTCTAGTTCTATCCTGTATGCTCACTTTAAGTACCTTGCTAATATCTCCCTTATTTATACCATTCATCCACTTAAACACCTCAATTAGGTCTCCCCTTACTCTACGCCTCTCTAGCGAATGCAGACTTAGTCTTTTCAGTCTGTCTTCATATGACAGGTTCCGGACGTCATGTATCATTTTAGTCATTCTTCTCTGTACATTTTCTAACGAATTAATATCCATTCTATAGTAAGGACACCAGAATTGTACTGCGTAGTCTAAATGTGGCCTTACTAATGCTAGATAAAGTTTTAGTATTACTTTAGATGATCTATTGCGCACGCTTCTCGAAATAAATCCTAGGACCCTATTTGCTTTATTTCTCGCATTAATGCACTGTTGCCTTGGTTTAAGGTCGTTACTAATCATAACTCCTAGATCTCTCGCATTCCGATTTGCTAATTTCTTTGTTATGTAAGCTGTATTTAGTATCTCCAATGGTCTTGCCTACGTTAAGTACTTTACATTTTTCAACGTTAAATTCCATTTGCCAAGTTTTAGACCATTTGGACAATGTATCGAGGTCTTTTTGTAAGTTATGGCAATCGTCAGTAGAGTTAATGATACGCCCTATTTTTGTATCGTCGGCAAATTTGCTGATGCTGCTATTGACTCCTAAGTCTAGATCATTTATATATATGATAAATAATAAGGGACCGAGTACTGAACCCTGTGGTACACCGCTAGTTACTAATCCCCAGTCCGACTTAGTTCCATTTATTAATACTCTCTGCTTTCGTCCTTTCAGCCAGGATTCTATCCATTTTAAGATATCGCCGTCTATACCGTGTGCTCGAACCTTTCTAACTAACCTTTGGTGTGGGACCCTATCAAAAGCTTTACTAAAGTCCAGATAAATAACATCGTAAGCTTTATCGCTGTCTACTGCCTCATAGACCTTCGAGTAGAATGACAACGAATTTGTGAGGCAGGATCGTCCTTGCCTGAATCCGTGCTGACTTTCGTTTATAAGATTAAATTTTTCTAAGTGTTCTCTAATCTTATTTGCCAAAATTGACTCTAACATTTTTCCTACTATTGACGTTAGACTTATCGGACGATAATTCGACGCAGCTGATTTATCACCCTTTTTAAAGATGGGCACTACGTTTGCGGTTTTCCACGCCTCTGGAAGTTCTCCTGAACTTAAAGAGTCATTAAATAACGTTAAAAGTGGCTGACATAATTCTTCTTTGGTTTCCTTTATAATTTTTGCATATATATCGTCCGGACCTGGCGATTTTTGAGGTTTTAACTTATTAATTTCTTTCAATACGTCCTCCTTACTAATGGTTATTTTACTAAGAATATTTTCCGTATTCTCATGGTAAATATTTGCTGCCTGAGGGACCAGGCTTAGATTTTCCTTGGTGAATACTGATATGAAATAATTATTTAGGATGGAGCACATTTCTTTATCTTCACTGGTAATGTCACCTGATTCTGTTCTGAGTGGTCCTATCCTATCTTTATTTTTCGTTCGGTACATTTGATAAAAACCCTTGGGGTTTTCTTTTGATTCACTGGCAACCTTAATTTCTCACTGGCAACCTTAAGTTTGCCACCTACGTACAAGTTTGCCACCTACGTAAAAGTGTCTCGTACTTCATTGCTGACAGACTTCATGCACATGTAAAGATTGGTTGGTCTCTTTGACTGTTCATCACTTCCTGGTGGGGCTTCCCAGTCTTGGGGATTTGCGCCATCAGTACTTCTCTGAGGACAGGGCAGTGACGGATTGTATCCTCTTTCGTCGGTGCTTGGAGAGGATGTCTGTTATATGGGAAAGGAAACCCTCTCGTTTGTGAAAGCAATTATAGTACTTTCTAAGATTTAGCGTTCAGTGTGCGTTTTTTGTGTGTTTGTTTGTTTTTGTGTTTAGTATTTAATTTTTTGTGTTAGTTTTTTTTTTTACTTATTTTATTTTATCTTCCCGCCTGCTCCGTTTCTCTTCCCGTTGTAGTCTTTTTGATTGTTGTCAGGTAATATATGACACCGGCAATTAAGCCGCCAGTTTTTTATTTCAATTAATCAATCAGTCTCCTTCCCCTCCATTACCATCTCCATCAAGCTCATGCATTCAGTTTAAGTCTTTCTTTTGTCTGGATTCTAGTCCTTGTTAGCCGTACCCAGTGTCACATGAATCAAGTTATTGGACACACAGAGTACTCTATACTACATTCTTGGTCCTTGGGCGTGTAGCACAAAATAAGAAATTTCGTGTGATAGGCAGGGGGGTAAAAAAAATCTTATTTTCTCAGTCTCTATCACAGGATATCACCTATTTAGTATTATGTGCCCAAAAGACCAGGGATGTTGAATAAGGTACTTTGTGCATGCAACAGGTGGCACCTGTTGTTATATCAAATCCCAATATACAGTTGACACCATTTTAAACTTCACTTCAAGCAGTTTTAATTACTCGCTGTATAAACTAAACTATCAAAATATCACCAAATATATCTGTGTAGTTTATCGCTCCCCCAATGCTTCTTCTGAACCCAGCGTATTTGATTCCATTTCCACACAGTTGAGTAACCTTAATCTTGCCCTTAACACCGAAATTACCATCTTGGGTGATTTTAACATACATAATGTTGAATGGTTATTGCACTCTGCCAGGACTGACGATGCTGGTCTAGAGTGCGAGCTGTTTGCAGAATCGTTTAATCTCACGCAACTGGTAAAGCAACCAACCAGAATGCCATGTAATCCTGACCATAACGCCCATCTTTTGGATCTGTTCCTGACAAATAATCCAGATCAGTACAGAATAGAGGTATTGTCTCCACTTGGATCCTCTGACCACAATCTCATCAAAGCCTCTTTAGTTAGCCCTCCCAAACCTCCCCATTCTGAACCTGTCAGGGTGACTTTGATAGGGCGACCTGAGATGAATTTAGAAATTATCTTGCTGACATTCCATGGCAGTCTTTCTTCTCTAGTGATGTCATTTCTACCCAGTCCCACATTTGCGATGTAATACTAGCTGGTATGGATTTATTCATACCAAGTCAACAATTCACTAAAAGATCGAACTCTCCAAAATGGTTTGATAGCAACTGTGCCAAATCAACAGCCCAAAAGTCATCAGCATATAACTATTACTTGAAATAAAAAATATCTGAATCACTCTCTCAATTTAAAATTGCTAGAAACCATGCAAAAGCTGTAATAAATCTTGCTAAATCAAACTTTCTTCAAAATCAAGCATCAAAACTATTTAACAACCCTAATGACAATAGAATATTCTGGTCAACTCTCAATTCTTTCAATAATAACTTTAACAAGTCATCATCCATTCCCCCACTAAAATCTTCGGATGGCAACATAACAAATGACCTGCGTGGGAAAGCAGATATCTTTGCCAGTACATTTGCCAGAAACTCTACCATAGATGATACCAGCCAGAATGTCCCAGCACTAGAACTTGACTCTCCCAACATTGTTCCACTTAAAATACAGACAAGGTACGTGAAATCCATCCTAGACAATTTACCAACAAAGCTCCAGGCCTAGATGGAATTCCGCCAATTGTTTTGAAAAAGTGTTCCCCAGAACTTGCCTCTGTTCTTGCAAAATTATTCAGACTATGCATACGTACTTCTTCATTCCCTAATTCATGGAAAGAAGCCAATATCCACCCAATTCCAAAGAAAGGAAGTTCCTCTGACCCCTCTGATTACAGACCAATAGCTATCACATCTTCTCTTGGTAAGGTTTTTGAAACTGTAATTAATAAGCACATAGTTAAACATCTTGAATCCAACAACTTAATTAGTGATAGACAATATGGTTTTCGCCAAGAAAGATCCACCATTGACATACTCAATCTCCTGACTCATACCATCCATCAATCAGTTGACCTGCATGGTGAAACTCATGCAGTAGCCCTGGATATTTCTAAAGCTTTCAACAGAGTCTGGCACCGTTCCCTGTTGTCCAAACTCCCTTGCTATGGACTAAACTCTTTTGTTCCTTTGATTTCCTCATATTTCAGCATTAGAAAAATAAGAGTAAAAGTAGATGATGTATATTCCACTTTCCACTCAGTTAATGCTGGCATGCCGCAGGGATAAGTTCTGGCACCAACCCTGTTCCTCGTTCATATTAATGATCTCTTATCTGTCACCCACAATCCCATCCATTCATATGCAGATGACTCGACACTTCATAGTTCATTCACACTCAGACATCCATTTACAAAGTCCGATATCTCTAATTCTCACCTCAGTACAGCCATCTCTTTAAATCAAGACTTATCCACGATCAGTGAATGGGGACAAAAGAACCTTGTCTCATTTAATGCTAATAAACCTAATATATACAATTTACTAATAGGCAGATATTGCCAGAATCGTATATTACCTTCAGTGCTACAAATATCTCCATTTCCAAAAGTATTGAAATTCTTGGCGTTTCGCCTAACAATGCCCTCAGCTGGACCTCTCATGTTAGATCACTTGCTAAAACCGCCTCAAAGAAACTTGGATTATTGTACAGAGTCCGTAACTTCTTCACTGACGAGCAGTTAGTTATAATTTATAAGAGTCATGTGCGCTCTCAGCTTGAATACTGCTCACCCTTGTGGAGCGGATGTGGAGAGGTTGCATTAAAACAAGTAGACAAGATTCAGAACAAAGCTGTTAGAATTATTAATAACTCTGCTATTACCGGTACTAATAAACTACCTCCCCTACAAGTAAGAAGGAATGTTGCCTCCCTTGCATTATTTTACAGATATTTCTATAGCAAATGCTCAGACGAAGTTGCATCTATGGTGCCACCTCTCCAGGCCTTCCCTCGTGCTACACGGGAGCTGGCAGCGCTCATGACTGGAATGTCACTCAGCCATATTGCAGAACTTCTGCCTATCAGAATTTTTTCATTCCCCAAACTGCATCTCTCTGGAACTCGCTTCCCCAGGGTTGTTTCCCTCTAAACTTCAACCTACTGCTGTTCAAGTCTAACTGTTACAGATATTTTATGAACAGAGGACACCAGTAATCTGGTGCATGGATTTTTTTTTTTTTTAAATTCATTTGTTTTTCCTTCCACTGTTCTGTTATATGTATATATATATATATATATATATATATATATATAATGACTCTATGAACAGATGACGCAATACCATGTCCCTGGTTTTAGGGTTGGGCTTAGTTTGTCTATGACTCAAAGTGTTCATTGCACACAGTATCACTCCTTTTAGATTTCTGTTAAAAATTGTTTCTGCACAAAAATGGAATGTGGTGCGAGGTACTCTGTGCCTAGGGAACTTTATTAATTTACTGTCATAATGCATGTGACACTGGCATGACCAGGTTGACTTCCTTGCTATTGCTGCCTGTAACTCTGCTTCCCCTGCCATCCACCTCCCTGTGTCCAAGGCGACTATCCGGCGAATCCTTTGGGAGACGGCCAGGGAGGATGAAGACCTAAGTACTGATGCCACGTGACCCACCATCGTCTCCGTCTATACATTACGATAACTATCGTGGAGTGAGATACATGTTCGTAAGCACTCAACCCTCACCCTCCATTATGGGGTGGCCGTCAAGCCACCCCATAATGGAGTACTAGATGGCCGGTGACTGCCACACCCTGTTGTCTGTGTAACGTTCCCACGTCTTACCTGCTTTTCCATCAGATCGTTTGCAACCTTATCAACATCCTTTTACGCCTCATGCATTGTTGCTTATCGGTTTGTGACACTATTCTGTCACAATTGCTGTATCCCAGTTTCCTTTCCCTTTTATTTTTTCACGTGTTTATCGTTCTTCGTGTTTCCTGCATGCTTTGTTATGTTGGTCATTGTATTTTATAAATTCACTTCTTTTATGCATGAGAACATTTTCCCTCACACGCTCTTGACTCAGCATTTTGGTTTTATACATCTTGTTCCACTTTGCTAGTCATTACTATTCTGTCTACCTATAGCCAGACGCTTTAATTCCGATAGAGATGGCCAGAAACGAATTCCCTCCTTGTCACCGTGTCCTCCGACAAGTTACCCTTTCTCCAACTCACACTCTTCACCCTCATAATCTTCGATACCCCATCCCTTTATCTCACCCTCAGTCTCCCCCTTCCCCCCCCCCATGTCAGTCAAATACACTCCATGTAAGGCTCACTCCATTCTCTCCACATGAACAAACTGTCCGTAATTTCCCAGTTCTTTACAGCACATCCAAAGCATCACCACAACGCCTCTTCATTTCCGCGTGTGAGTCTGTTTTTCTCTCCATGAAACATTGGTCTTTACTCTTCATTAAATTATACGTTAGTCTTTTTACCACTGTAATTGTTTTTTTTTTTTATACTTTTGCCAAGTTATTGGTCTTATTGTATCATGTATATGTCAGAGTATCTACACCTAACACTATTATACTCATTCCTGCTTGGAACTGAGTGACTTTCCCAAAGTGTTTAGGGTCTTAATGTTTTGCAAATAAGAATCAAAACAATAAAGTATATATATATATATATATATATATATATATATATATATATATATATATATATATATATATATATATATTTTTTTTTTTTTTTTTTTTTCAGGGTGGACATGTGTGCGATCTTTATGCTTCTTTATGCCCCTTCCCTCTGAGGGGGTATCGTGTTCTACGTGTTGACCCTCCCATCCCCGTCGTGCAGTTTTAAATCAAGTAACTTCCAGTGTGACCCGGGCCACTGGCCGCCATAAAGTAGCGAACAATTATGGTCCACACCCCATGGTGCATCTTCTAGTGCTGCCCAAGCTGTCACTCTTTGTCTTATGCGCCCACCAATCTGAACCATTAGAGGACCATGAAGATCGAGACGAACCTGTGCTAAATATTCAGAATAAAATATAGAAAAGCATTGCAGATCGTCTGCAAACGTTTACTCTCCTGATTTCATTCATTACACAAAAACCTTTCACAACCTTCTAGTTCATTTTTTTGAAATAAGAGAACAAAGGAAGGAAAAACAAATGAATAAAAAAAATAATAATCTATACACCAAATTACAGATATCCTCCATTCATAAAAAATCTCTAACAATTGGACTTGAACAGCCGTATGTTGAAGTTTGGGGGGAAGCCACTCTAAGGAAGTGAGTTCCAAAGAGATGTAGTTCGGATAATGAAAGAATTCTGATAGCAGAATTTCTGCAATATGGCTGTGTGACAGTCTAGTCATGAGTGCTAAAAGATGCCCATGTAGCACGGGGGAAGGCATGGAGAGTGGCACAATGGATGCAACTTCGTCTGAGCATATGCCATAAAAGTATATATCCGTAAAATAATGCAAAGGAGGCAACATTCCTTCTTACTTGAAGCGGAGGTAGTTCATTTGTAATAGTAAGGTTATTAATAGTTCTAACTACCTTATTCTGAATTTTGTCTAGTTGTTTAATGCTACCTTTCCACATCCATTCCACAGAGGTGAGCAATATTCCAGCTGAGAGTACACGTAACTTCTGAATTATAGCTAGCTGCTCGTCAGTGAAGAAGTTACGGACTCTGTACAATAATCCAAGTTTCATTGAAGCGGTATTAGCAACTGATCTAACATGAGAGGTCCAGCTGAGAGAACTGTTAAGTGAGACACTAGAGTTTCAATACTTATAGAGATAGGAATTTTAGTATCAGTGAAGGTAATATAGGAATCCGGCAATATCTGTCTATTAGAAAAGTGTATATATTTGGTTTTACTAGCATTAAATGATACAATGTTATTTTGTCCCCATTCAGTGATCCTAGATAAGTCTTGATTTATGGAGATGGCTGTACTCAGTTGTGAGTTAGAGATACTGAACTTTGTGGATGGGTGTTTAAGTGTGAATTAACTGTAAAGTGTTGAGTCATCTGTATATGAATAGACGGGATTATGGGTGACATATAAGATATCATTTATATGAATTAGGAACAGGGTTAGAGCCAAAACTGATACTTGTGGCAAACCGGCATTAATCGAGTGGAAATTGGAATATACATCATCTACTTTAACTCTTATCTCTCTGTCGCTGAGATATGAGGAAATCACAGGAACTAAAGACGTTAGGCCATAGCAAAGGAGTCTGGCTAGCAGGGAATGGTGTGCTCTCCTGATGACTTCACGACTTCCCATTCCCGCACCATTATGACACCCAGGTTTTCGAACAGGTTGCAGTCACAATCTGACTAATGCAGATTTTGGGATGGTAAGGCAACTAATCTCTGAGCACAGGTGTGAATGGGATACCAGTCCTACATGTATCAAAGTAACAGTGACTCTCAGATAGCATAGTCAAACACAGTTGAATGAACGTGATCACTGATAATAGCATATTTATGTTCTTGACTGTTAAAATGTCCATCATTGGTTACACATGTTCCGGGCTCACCGTGCCACATTAAACAATGAAATGACACATTTAGACAGTAACACACACAATCATCATTACAAAAATATTCAGCTGCAGTGGATCAGCTTCCTGAAACAATAAAATCATGGCTTACTATAGTGTGCTTTGTACTGAAATAACCGGGCGGAGTTCCCACCCCCGGTTGACGATTCATTTCAGAAATTTATCCAAAAGGAAAATGTTTTTCAGATTTTTTCGGTCTCTCTATATATGTTATTGTTTCTCTTACCAACGCTTGTTACCATGCTCTCACGACTTAATTGCTTGATTGAATTAAAGCCCCGAAAAGTGCAAACAGACAGGTATAGTGCTTCCAAAAGATTAACGTGACATGGGGGGATTCAAGATATTTTTTTGGTGTTGCCCGTATCATTTTCCGAAGTAATGAGGGTTCAACATCCCCTCGCTCTAAGTCAGCTATGTAACACCTGTCAGCAAGGGCTTTCCTCTAACTTTTGCTCTGTTGAGCACCACCTCTCCTCCTCTAAACCTCACCTTCTTTTTCTAACGGAGACTCAGCTGTCTGAGGCAACTGACAGCAAACCCTTTTCTGTATCCTCCTACTTTCTCTATACTCATTTCAAAGCCAAAGGTGGCTGTTGTGTATATATACGCAACAATTTATCTTGCTCTCGTGTTCCTGAACTCGATTCTTCTGAATTCTCTACACTCTGGCTTCGGCTTTCCTGTCATTCTCTGACTAAATATATCTGTGCTGTTTACTTATCCCCTAATTCTACTGACTATCAAAAATTCTTCGACTATCTTGCTTCTATGATGGAACACATTCTATCCATTTCTCCTTTCTCTGAAATCTCCATTCTAGGAGATTTCAATGTTCACCACCACCTTTGGCTCTCCTCTCCTTTCACGGATCCACTTGGTGAACAAGCCTACATCTTTTCTATCCTTAATGACCTAGAGCAGCTTGTACAGCACCCTACCCGTATCCCTGACCGCCTTGGAGAGAGCTCCAACATACTTGACCTCTTCCTCACAACTAATCCTTCTGCTTACTCTGTTAATTTTTCTCTCCGTTGGGCTCCTCCAATCACAACCTTATTACCTTAACCTGTCCTATCACTCCGGTACGGCCTGTGGACCCTCCAGGGAAACGTCGTCTGTGGCATTTTGGAGTCACAAACTGGGAGGGCCTCAGGCAGTACTTCTTTGATTTTCCCTGGAATGATTATTGCTTCCATGGCCGGGAGCCATCTGAGTGTGCCTTGCACATTACGCAGGTTATTCTCTCTGGCATGGAAGCATACATTCCTTTCTCATATCCTTTGACTAACGCAAGAAAGCCTTGGTTTAATCACGCTTGTTCTAATGCTGTCCGCAACAAGGAGAGGGCCTACAAAAGGTACCGGAGCCAACCCACCCCTGAATCACATCATCTTTACGTTTCTACCCGGAATCGTGCTAAGTCTGTTCTTCGCTCTGCTAAAAATAATTTCATCCATACTAAATGCTATCAACTCTCCAACTCGAATTCTTCCCGCTCCTTTTAGCACCTTGCCAAAAATCTTTCTAACAACTTTACCTCATCATCCTTCCCTCCTCTTTTCTACTCTGATGGTTCTGTAGCTATTTCTTCTACTGATAAAACAGATCTCTTCGCACAGACTTTCTCCTCCAATTCCACCTTAGACGATTCCGGTGCTGTTCCTCCATCACTTCCCCCCTCTGACTTCCTCATGGCTGACATTAAAATTTCTTCAGTGGATGTATTTTCTGCCATCACTGGCCTCAGTACTAACAAGGCATATGGGCCTGATGGGGTCCCTCCTGTTGTTCTCAAGAACTGTGCTTCTGTGCTTACACCCTACCTAGGCAAATTCTTTCGCCTTTGTCTGTCAACTTGTACCTTTCCTTCTTGCTGGAAGTTTGCTCTCATTCAGTCAGTCCCAAAGAAAGGTGACCACTCCCAACCCTCCAACTATCGTCCAATTGCTTTAACCCGCCCCGTCCCGACGACGTATGGGTACGTCACCACGATCTGCATTTGCCAGTCCCGGCGACGTACCAGTACGTCGTGCAATTGCAAGGTACCTAATTTGCACAATTTTCAATTTTCGCACGTGATTTTTCGTATGTATACACGGGACACCTTCCTCTATTCCTGTACAAGAAACCAAGCAGGGACAATGCCTTACACTGCATAACCTCCCCCCTCCCCCCCTCATGCCATTGTCTTGGCAAAGGACCTGTTACCAGTGACCTGGCTAATAAAGTTATTCAGGGCCAGAGTGATTCCCCAATCGATGACAATGTGGAGGACAATGTTTACATAGCATTAGAAGAAGAAACAGCCAGAAATAATGATCAGGTAGTGTCGCAAAAATAGGTCAGGTATGGTGATTAGTTAGTGAGTGAAACAATGCTTATAATGCCTTTATTACTGCTTGAAAACCAATATACTGTCATACTACATATACATTCGTACCAAGTAAATAAATAAATACCGTTTATGAGTGGATAAAATAGTTACCCTCCCATAGAACTCGTTTTCTTTGGTGCCAGCATGTCAGAAAACCCACTCAGGTAAGGAGGAACTCCTACCTGGATTGGGCACTTTAAACCTCAGGTGAGCGATTTCTCTATGAATTTTCGATGTTTCTCACCAAAAGCGAAGGTTTTAGCCAAAAAAAATTTTTTCGAAAATACCTCGGGACTGGGGGATGTCGGAGGTGCGGAAAACCTCGGGACGTGACGGGTTAACGTCCTGTATTTCAAAAGTTTTCGAGTCAATTCTCAATAGAAAAATTTTAAGGCATCTTTCCTATCACAACCTACTTTCTAATCGTCTGTACGGGTTCCGTCAGGGACGCTCCACTGGCGATCTTCTCACCTACCGTTCAGACTCCTGGTCATCCTCCTTTCGGGACTTTGGCGAAAGCTTTACCGTTGCACATGACATCTCAAAGGCTTTCGATCGAGTCTGGCATAAATCTTTAATTTCCAAACTGTCCTCTTATGGTTTCTATCCTTCTATCTGTGCCTTCATCGCTAGCTTCCTTTCTGGTCGTTCTATAGCCGCTGTTGTAGACGGCCATCGTTCTTCTCCTAGATCTATCAACAGTGGTGTTCCTCAGGGCTCTGTCCTATCACCAACTCTCTTCCTTTTATTCATCAATGATCTTCTAAGCTGTACATCTAACCCTATCCACTCATACGCTGATGACTCCACCCTTCACCTTTCCATTCGGTTCCCGCAACGCCCATCTCAACAGTTACTTCAACAAACAAGGGATGAGGCTATGGCACACCTAATGTCTGACTTGGCTCGTATCTCTGACTGGGGTTAAAATAATATGGTTGTTTTTAATGCATCTAAGACTCAGTTTTTACACCTATCAACCCGACAAAATCTTCCACAGGTATACCCACTAATGTTTAATGATATTCAGCTTAATCCTGCATCATCCTTGAACATGCTTGGGGTTTCATTTACTCGGGACTTATCTTGGAAAGATCATATTACATCTCTTGTAAAATCTGCTTCCAAGAGATTGGGTGTGCTAAGCCGACTCCGCTCTTTCTTTACCCCTGCACAATTGTTGACTCTATACAGGGGTTTTATCCGCCCCTGTGTGGAGTACAACTCTCATGTGTGGGGAGGCTCCCCACATACAGCTCTTCTCGATAGGGTGGAGTCAAAGGCTTTTCGTCTCATTAACTCTCCTCCTCTTACTGACTCCCTTCAACCTCTGTCTCTTTGCCGCACTGTTGCATCTTTATCTCTTTTCTATCGCTACTTTAATGGTCACTGCTCCTCTGAACTGTCTGCTTGCATTCCTCCACCTCTACGACGGGCGCGTAGCACCCGTCTGGCAGCAAACTCTCATCCCTTTTCTGTCCAGCTCTCTAATGCAAGAGTTAACCGTTACTCCCGGTCTTTCATTTATGCAACAGGTCAGCTCTGGAACTGTCTCCCTGTCTGTATTTCCTGCTGCCTATGATCTCCAGTCTTTCAAACGCAGTGTGTCCAGGCATCTCAAAATGATGAGATCTTTAATTTGGCTCTCTATTGTATTTTGTTTTTCTCTTGGAGGGAACTGTTACTGCGGGCTCATGGCCTTTGGTTCCTTCTTCCTCGCTTAAAAAAAAAAAAAAGGATCGGGAAGTATGGGTTACACCCCCTTGATCCGCCCATGCGTAGAACCACCGGATGAAAAAACAAAAAAAACAAAACAAAGGTATTGTACGTGATCCATTTGCCCTCGAACACTGATACAGTATGGGGCGGGACAGATCTAAACATGTCGTCCAGCCTATTGTATAAGTATTGGAAAATGTTATGTATTTTTCGCAGATAGTTTCTATTGTATTCTTTATCACTCTATGCTTGGTCAGAATGGCCTGTCTCTTCCTGTCAAATAGGCAGTTTGACTTCTTTTTAGAAACAATGAGCTATATTCCAAAAGACTTTCATTAATATATACAAAGCCGCTACAGTTACACTGAGAATGAGCCATTGTACTGCTCCACGTGTGTTTCAATGTAAGTAAATAGAACAGGTATCGACATTATATTTTCAGTATTTCATCACAGCATTCATGATTAATAATATCAAAATGCATTTTGCTGGGAAAACTACTTGAAATGAGAATCTAATGTGTTATCACCTTACGTGTCCACTTTTTGCTGCTTCATTAACATGGTTTTCATCACACTAGGGGGGTGTGAAGGGAACGCCAGCAGTGACAACCATTGACTGACACAAAAACAACAAAGCCCAAAGGCTCAGCAAATGTAGTTCATCAGCACAGCTGTGACCGAAGGAAACATTTGTCAGGTTATTTTCTTCTGTTACGTGTTCGTTAACCGCTTCAACATGTGAAATTTTTACCTGTATCCCTCAGCCTTCAACTTGTAATGACCATATGGCAACATTTCCGCCTCTCATGTCAGAGAAACAGTTGTTGAACGAGAAGCCGTATGTTATCTTTTGAATAGGTCGCTCCTGTATTTTCTAGGTCTAGTCATAATACATTTTCCTGCATAACTTCATACCTTTCTTAATATGTTCCTAAGGCAGCTTATGACACTAATACTTGCACCTGTCTTTGTCAGCAACCACTTCATAACACCTCATCTTTATATGCCCCTAATATTGTTTACTTTGCTCTGCCCCCTCGTGTGTGTCCAGTTTTTTTCAATCCGTGTACCGCAGGCAAGCATCTTCTAGGCTGATTAAAGTCGTATTCATGATAATAAGAATAAAGGAACTGTAATCATGCTGAAAGGGTTAATGGAAACTTTGCAACCCCTTCATTGTGTGAGGAATGTCCCTCATCTATGATTACAGCAGAATAGTCATCACTGGGGAGATGAGACAATGTAGACTGTTGACATCACCTTCGTTGGGGGTTGAAGTAATTCTCTCCACTGAAAAAAAAAAAAAAAAAAAAAGTCTGGCTGTGTCAAGGTTAAAATACAGGTGTCAATATTTTCCTACAGTTGCATAAGGCCCTTTGGTGTTAATCAGAACGAAGTCATTCAGTTAAGGAAAAATCTGGTTCAGAGAGACACATACAGTAATTCCCCTAAAGTGCTAACAGGATCGATCAATCCTTTTACAGGATTACGCTAGATACCGAATGTGACCGATAGAGGGGCTTTGGGGAAAAATTGCGGACACTAGGTTTCGACCCAATTGTGACGTATATCAATGCAAATCAATGAGAACTAAGTCCTGAGTAGGGAGGAGGGAGGATCCAGGCCCGTACCCATGGTGGGGGGGGGGGTGATTCCCCCACCACCCTCTTGCTGCCTTCCTCTACCCCAATACCTTTGTTCCCTCTCCCCCTCCCTCGCCTCTGACTGCCTCCTGCTCCCTCCCTCCCCCTTCCCCACCATCCTTCATCACGCTGCCATGGTCCTCTCCCATTCCCCCCTCCTCCCTCTCTCCCTGGGGAGGGTTATAGGCCCCCTTACCCACCCTCCACATCCCTGTTACTCCCTCTCTGCCTGTCCTCTTTGTCTTGTGGTGTCTGTCTCCCACCTCTATACCCCCGTACCACCCCTTCAGGTCTCTCCCCACCCCACCTCTACCCCCACCCCTGTACTCGTAGTATGCCGTCTGCTTGCAACTCACCCCCCACCCCCCGCCTAGAGTATTATAATTTATGTCCTTGTTACCCTATTCATGTCACGTGTTTTCATTCAGTACCGGATTATTGTTTGTGTAATTGTATGCACCAACGAACGAGACATGGAATGTATGTTTTTTCATGTTTTTTTTTTTTTTTTTTTATTAATCTCCGTGTATATACCGTAATGTTCCCTGTAAATGTTAGTAATGTTCGTTTTTTACAATAATAAATTATGTATTTGTGTGTCTCTTTCTCTTACACCATTATCATTATTTTGTATGATTTAGTTTTTTATTCCCCTTGAAATTCATACAGCTACTTGATTTGACAACTCTGCGGGGAGGGGAGGGGGCGGAAGGGGTGAGGGGGAGTGGGTGCTGGAGTGTGTGAGTAAAACCAAGAAAGAGATTTTGCATGCTTTTGCTCAGTTTTTTTTTTTTTTATTATTATTATTTTGGCAGCTACACAGCTATGAGAGAAAGGGATGGGGGGAGGGAAGGTGGAGAGGGGAGATGTGTTGGAGGGGAAGGGTGTTGGGTGTAACACCGACTTAATTATTTTTCACGCTATTGTTTGAAAAAAAAAAAAAAATGAGCTGGAAAATTCTGAAGGGGGGGTAGGGCAGTAGGGGGGGAGGGGAGGAAGAGAGAGGGGATGATAGGAGTGGGTGAGGAAGGTCATGGGAGGGGAGGAATGAGGGAGGAATGGGGTGGGGGTGCATAGAAAACTGGAGTCGTCCTACCTGGAAGGCTAACTTATTTCAACTTTGACGGGCTATAGCTCATGAACCAATTGGTCTAAAATGCTCTGGTTTGCGGCAAAAGGTGTGTAAATTCAAGCTCTAAACCTTGGGCATAACACTTTTTACTTCTGTAAGAGTCAAAAATCGGCTCCATTTACAGACTTTCACGCTCGTACGGTCGATCGAATCGCGTATCCTAGGGGTTAGTCAGAACGAAGTAGTTCAGTTAAGGAAAAAACTGGTTCAGAAAGACAAATAATTCCTCACTGTGAAATTTGCTTTGTTGCTGAAGACTAGAATCGTGCTTACGTGTTGTCTCTATGCAGGAAAAGAAGGATGTAGGCTGCCACACAAGTGAGGGTGAGTGAAAAAAGGAGACGGTGGACATTCGGTCAGGTAAGATGTAGCGAGAGAATATAACTAAATTCAACATAATAGCACTGTAAAAATAAGATATGAACACAGATTTTATACCAGATAATCTAGAGTAAAGGCTTTCAAACTAATGGTCAGAATCATAAGTGAGCTGCAAATCAAGTGTAATATTATGAAGACAAATATATTACCATTATCTATTCTACAACTTAAAGACGCACTCGTCATGTTACTATACATTCACGTGAGTTTCAAATGCATAAAACTAATATGGGTCCTGCAACATACGTCCTTGTGAAGTGTTTCGATCCATCTGACGAAGCGAACTGTCCCTGCGGTAAGGAAAAGGAGGAAGGGAGTTAAGAGTGATATGCATGTCACATAGCGACCTCAGCTCAAATACCTATAGTGCATATCCATTTAAACGACCCTTGTACAGTAGATAGGCATGAATCTGTTTTTACGAGCGAAGTGATGCTTACATTCAGCTGAGAAATGAGCGGCCCGTCACGACCCGGCCTGGGACGACACAACAGCCCGACTGTAATGGTTTTCAATTTCAGAGGCTAATAACTTTTCTATATGTGACACAGAGAAGAGATTCTTTCAGCAGGTACTTGATACATTCAATAAATTTTGTTATTAGCAATATATTAAACTCTTGGGACCAAAGAAACCTCTTGGAATCCCAGCGTTCCAAGAGAATGCACTGAGAGTTTCAATTGCCATGCTTCACTATGAAATCTAATTTAAAAAGATTTCCTGTTGCAACATTATGTGTTCTTGCATGAATTCTAACAATAAAACATCAGATATTACGCTTATACTTTTACATGAACGTTTTTTCTATGATTAGGGGGTGAAATCAGCTAGGATAATCGCCCCTTTTATGGGTTTTATCATTTGATCAATAACCAAGCGTTTACCGACGCAGTTCATTGAAACGGCAAGTCGGGATCAGAGAACTGAACATGTGCGTGTGATAAATGCTACGGCGTCTCGCTACATGCATATCCACAGAGAGAGCGTGAGAGAGACAAAACGTGAGAAAGTAAATATATTAGCTCAATTATTCTCCTGTTACTGTTCAATTACCTCACCAGGAATGTTGAAAGTTTACACCAAATTATAATGATAGGCATACGCTTGTCACGCTCTCACAATGCGCACTTTACTGGAAATTAACTGCTGAAGTATGATGAAAAAGAAATGAGGTGTATGTAGCAGAACCACCCAACCTCAAATCATAAACCCACAATAGTTAACTGCCTAAAAACCCTTGCACTCCGTAGACACATGGCTGTTCAAACCAAAAGATATAAAAAATGAGGGCGAACAGTGTGTTTGGTCTCTTAACCATTCAGGATACTCATTTCATCTATTATCTATAGCTTATTATATGTTGGTGTTTTATTATTTTGAAAAAGTAAAATGGACTACATGGTTTAATGATCGTACGGTAACTTCCATTTCCCATTCGATAGCCAAATATGTAACAAACTACATGGATTCCCGGGCTCTGGGTTCGACGAGGCCTAGGTAGTGTACTTACTTTTGATCGAGCATTTATATCAACCTACCAGTGCAAAAAATATACCAGCATATCCTGTCCAGCCAATATCAAGAAAATCTCTCTCACTTTAATGCTTTTATCTTTGACACTTCTATAGGCGTGTTACTGAAACTAAAGGTGTCAAAGTGCTCACAAGCCTCGTTTATTTTTTTCTTCCCTGATAATTTCTGAAGCATGTGTTGATGATAGAACCCTTCTGAGCTGTTTGTGTCAAAGGTTGCTCATTTTAATGTGGGATGCTGTTTGATACACACCTAACAGTGATAAGTGATTCATAAATGTTGATAAAAACTTAGTAGTTAGTTCGTACTTTCCCACGCTCGTTTATGTTAATTAGACTTTTACTACTTTCCTACGTTTTTCTCCCACCAGTTTCACTTATTACCATGGAACACTAAAACATTCAAAGTTGTGGTGGTCCTCGTTCCCTGACACTGTTTGTTTGTCGATATTTTGTGCTTGGTTGTAACTAATAATCTTTATATGACGATGTGTTTTGAGGATGTAAGTAATAAGAAGGATTAGAATTAATGTTTGTCAGCTACGCAAGGATCGTTGTGTCAGGCAATCAGTTTTACCAAGTCATAATCTTCACCTATAATGTAACAAGCAACAACTGAATTTTTATTCAGGTTACAAACTCTATTGCTGGGTGAATAGGGACGCACGGGATGCAAAACTCTGTCGAAAAGTCGGACCGGTCCCGAAATAGAGCTTGGGTTTTTCCAGTTGCTAGCTAGGAGTGCTAACCATTACACCACCGACTCCAGAATGGTGTTGGTATGTTGTCAAAGTGGGGTGTGTGGGTATTTTGTCTAAGTAGAATTAAATGCTGTTACAGTGGTATTTGTTGTTGTTGTTGTTGCTGGTGTTGGTGTTGGTGTTTACCCCAGAGAAATCGTCATGCCACAGGTAGGCACCTGCTTTTGGAGGACCGTCCTAGAGGTACAGTACAGTACATTCGCCATGTAGGGATCTGGCGTCTGCTTATGGTAGACACTGCCTCACCTGAGTCCTTCACCCGGTGAGATGCAAGGAAATATGAATAGGTTTATCTCCGGGTGAACTCTGCAGCTGCATTACTCAAGTCAGGGTGCACAGTTCCACCACGTGAAGGCTCTACGTCAACGCCAGTGGTATTGTTATGTTGTCAAAGAGGTATTGATAAGTTGACAAAGTGGTATGAGTGGATGTTCTGACAATGTGATATGTGTGGATATTCTAGCAGAGTGGTATATATAAGCGTTAAGGTAGTGATATGTGGGTATAAGTTGGCAAAGTGATATGTGTGGGTATGTTGGCAATGTGGTACGTGTGGGTGCTTTGGTATAGTGATTTGTGTGGATATGTTGGCAAAGAAGTTATATATACAGTATATGGGTATGATGGCGAAGTGGTGTACAGTATAGCGTCAGTGTGGTGTGGGTACATTGTCAAAGAAGTGTGTGTGTGTGTGTGTGTGTGTGTGTGTGTGTGTGTGTGTGTGTGTGTGTGTGTGTGTGTGTGTGTGTGTGTGTGTGTGTGTGTGTGTGTGTGTGTGTGTGTGTGTGTTGCCACATTATCTTGAAAAGTTTTGGACGAATTTTCACCAAACCTTCAGGAAATAGCAACTACGTGGGTGTGCAGAAGTATATTACTTTTGGTGAGGGTTTGATAAAAAATAACTGAATGCCAGCCGCCATATATTTTTATTGCCCGCCTTCACCAGGACCAGGCGATATAGTTTTTATCAATGTGTGTGTGTGTGTGTGTGTGTGTGTGTGTGTGTGTGTGTGTGTCATAATTCTAGCACCTTCCACAGTGCTACTTGATGTACTCTATCACAAGTCTTTTCCACATGTACACATAGCCATCTGCCTACCTCCAAAAATTTCAGTGTCAGACATTTTAGTACAACGTCTTATGAACACATGCCCTACCTTACCTGAGTCCACCATCTCAGTCAACACTCTGAATTACAGTACACATTTCCCACCACACTATACAAGCAGATACCCCTTCTTACATTCTCTCCTCCTCCCCTTTCCTTGTACATGAGTATAAGGAGGGTGAGGGCGGGGAATTGAGAAGGGGTAATAAGAGGTGAAATGAGGAATTCAGAGACCTAGTGAAAGGGAAATTATAAGGAAAGTATATGAAAGATGGTGTGTATGTGTTTGGGAGAAGTACAACGAAAACGGCAAGAAGTGAAGAGAAAGTTAAGCATTTGAAAGAGGAGAGCTATGCGAGGAACATTTAGAAGTTTTCGAATTAGTAAAAACAGTTTAATCCAATTAAGTTAACAGCTTGAAGGGAACAAAAAGACAAAATAATACATGACGCAATAAGAGACTTGAATATAAGAATAGTAGCAGACTCTTATAAGTTCAAAAAAGAGATGGAGAGAATTCACACTTGAATGTCTGTGGCAGGCGGGAGCGCTCACCGTCCTCTCACTCAATGTCGTGGTGCTTGCAGGCGACTACAACGAGTGACAAACCATATCAGTATAACCAGTTAAAGTCTCGTGGTTTATGTTGGTGTGTTCTAACGGGATGGGCTTGCACGGATTTACTTTCGCCACTTGAGGGCGAGTGAGGCAGGGCAGGTCACTTTCGCCTTAAGTGTCGGGGCTGAATAACCAAGCCCTGGACTCCTACACTTGGGGCAGAAAAGGACTAGGTGAATACGAGCGAGCGAGTGCAGCAAGAGAAGCATGCAAAGCGTAGCGAAGCGATGTTTACGTTCAGCTGAAAAATGAGATGCCCGACACGACACGGGCCGACTTGACCGAGATTTTTTTTTTTTTTCAGGCTAGGAAGAAGGAACCAAAGGCCGCGAGCCCGCAATAACTGTTCCTTCCAAGAGAAAAGGAAAATACAAGATACAGGCAAATTCAATATCTGATAATTTCGAGACGCCTGGACACACTGCGTCTGAAAGACTGGAGATCATAGCTAGCAGGAAATACAGACAGACGGTTCTTGAGTTGACCTGTTGCATAAATGAAGGACTGGAAGTAACGGTTAACCCTTGCATTAGAGAGTTGGACAGATAAAGGATGTGAGTTTGCTGCTAGGCAGGTGCTACGTACCCGCCGTAGAGGTGGAGGAATGCAACCAGACAGTTCAGAGGGGCAGTGATCATTTAAGTGGCGATAAAAAAGAGATAAAGATGCAACAGCGTGACGAAGAGACAGAAGTTGAAGGGAGTCAGTAAGAGGAGGAGAGTTAATGAGACGAAAAGCCTTTGACTCCACCCTATTGAGAAAGCTGTATGTGGGGAGCCTCCCCACACATGAGAGTTGTACCCCACACAGGGGCAGATAAAACCCGTACAGAGTCAACAATTTTGCAGGGGTAAAGAAGGAACAGAGTCGGCTTAGCACACCTAATCTCTTGGAAGCAGATTTTACAAGAGATGTAATATGATCTTTCCAAGATAAGTCCCGAGTGAATGAAACCCCAAGCATGTTCAAGGATGATGCAGGATTAAGCTGAACATTATTAAACATTAGGGGATACACCTGTGGAAGATTTTGTCGGGTTGGTAGGTGTAAGAACTGAGTCTATGATGCATTAAAAACAATATTATATTTACCCCAGTCAGAGATACGAGCCAAGTCAGACATTAGGTGTGCCATAGCCTCATCCCTTGTTTGTTGAAGTAACTGCTGAGATGGACGTTGCGGGAACCGAATGGAAAGGTGAAGGGTGGAGTCATCAGGGAACGAGTGGATAGGATTAGGTGCACAGCTTAGAAAGTCATTGATGAATAAAAGGAAAAGAGTTGGTGATAGGACAGAGCCCTGAGCAACACCACTGTTGATAGGTCTAGGAGAAGAACGATGGCCATCTACAACAGCGGCTATAGAACGACCAGAAAGGAACCTATAGATGAAGGCACAGATAGAAGGATAAAAACCGTAAGAGGACAGTTTGGAAATTAAAGATTTATGCCAGACTTGATCGAAAGCCTTTGATATGTCAAGTGCAATGGTAAAGCTTTGCCACACTCTCGAAAGGAGGATGACCAGGAGTCTGAAAGGTAGGTGAGAAGATCGCCAGTGGAGCGTCCCTGACGGAACCCATACTGATGATCAGAAAGAAGGTTGTGATAGGAAAGATGCCTTAAATATTTTCTGCTAAGAATTGACTCAAAAGTTTTTGAGATACAGGATGTTAAAGCAAATGGACGATAGTTAGAGGGTTGGGAATGGTCACCCTTCTTTGGGACTGGCTGAATGAGAGCAAACTTCCAGCAAGAGGGAAAGGTACAAGTTGATAGACAAAGGCAGAAGAGTTTACCTAGGCAGGGTGTAGGCACAGAAGCACAGTTCTTGAGGACAACAGGAAGGACTCCATCAGGCCCATATGCCTTGTTAGTATTGAGTCATGTGATGGCAGAAAATACATCAGCTGAAGAAATTTTAATGTCAGCCTTGAGGATGGCAGAGGGGGGGAAGTGGTGGAGGAACAGCACCGGAATCGTCTAAGGTGGAATTGGAGGAGAAAGCACTTGCGAAGAGATCTGCTTTATCAGTAGAAGAAATAGCTACAGAACCATCAGAGCAGAAAAGAGGAGGGAAGGATGATGAGGTAAAGTTGTTAGAAAGGATTTTGGCAAGGTGCCAGAAGGAGCGGGAAGAATTCGAGTTGGAGAGTCGAGAGCATTTAGTACGAATGAAATTTTTAGCAGAGTGAAGAACAGACTTAGCATGATTCCGGGCAGAAACGTAAAGTAAATGTGATTCAGGGGTGAGTTGGCTCCGGTACCTTATATAGGCCCTCTCCTTGTTGCGGACAGCATTAGAACAAGCGTGCTTATACCAAGACTTTCTTGCATTAGTCAAACGATTTGAGAAAGGAATGTATGCTTCCATGCCCAAGAGAATAACCTCCGTAATGCACAAGGCACACTCAGATGGCTCCCGGCCATGGAAGCAATAATCATTCCAGGGAAAATCAAAGAAGTACTGCCTGAGGGCCTCCCAATCCGCAGTTCCAAAGTGCCACAGACGACGTTTCTTTGGAGGGTCCACAGGCCGTACCGGAGCGATAGGACAGGTTAAGGTGATACGGTTGTGATCGGAGGAGCCCAACCGAGAGAAAAGATTAACAGAGTAAGCAGAAGGATTAGTTGTAAGGAAGAGGTCAAGTATATTGGAGCTCTCTCCAAGGCGGTCAGGGATACGGGTTGGGATACGGTAGATTGTTTTCAGAGGCTAATAACTTTTCTACTGTGTGAGATAAAGAGATTCTTTCAACAGATGGTAGATACATTCAATGAAGTTTGTGTTTAGCTATATATTTACTCATGAGACCAAAGAAATCCCTTGGAATCCCAGCTTTCTAAGGGAAAATACTGAGGGCTTCAGTTGACATGCTCCACTATGAAATCGATTTTAAAAAGATTTCCTGCTGTAGCACTTTGTTCTCTTGCATGAGTTCTAACAATTACTGTAAATATCGGATATTACTCTCATAATTTTACATGAACGTTTTTTCTATGTTTAGGGGGAGAAATCAGCATGGTTGTGTGTGAGGGAGAGAAAATGAGTGAAAGTATATATACAAACGCTCGCTCGCTTGTCGCGTGCTCATAAAGCGCCTTTTACTGGTGGATAAATGGATGGAATGTTTGAATGTATTTGATGATCCATAGGGTGTGGTGGACAACTTGCCTAGAGCAAGTCTGCATAGTGAGAGGATGAACGGGTGTGATAAGTTGGGAGGAGAAAAGGTAGATAATGATATACAGAAAACGAGGCATGGGATTGTCTCAGGAGCGCACAGAACGGTAGCAGACATCCCTAAAAATCGGGAGATTAGCAGTGTGGAATAATTAGTTAGACTTTAATGCACGTCCAAGTTAAGGTGAAGTACCTGAATACCCATTGTGAATGTACTGCATTGTGCCGCTTTATAGTTCACAAAAAACGGCTCAGACTTTAGCTATGTAAGTCTGTTGAGCATGCCTGATCCGATAATTATTTGGAAGACAGGTGATTAGGAGAGTAGTGCAACTAACAAAATATCATCCTAATGCGGAACAAGATGGTTTTAGGTGTAGCAAAATGTGTGTGAATCAGGTATTTGCTTTGAGAAATGTGCAGTTCATGAGAAATACACAGAGCAGAGTAATATGTATTCAGCTTGAAGTCGGTCTGAAAAAGGAATATTAAAAATATTAATCAAGACCCTTAATCGCAGGTTTTACAGATCAATGTGCTGTGGCGAAGGGATTTAAGTGCAAAATAGAGCTTGTACGAATGGAGCAGGGAATGAATAAGTTGCAAGAGTGCCGGGTTAATGCTATGAGATAAGGTGGGGTTGGGTTTGGGATACAGTACGAGTATATCGTCATGGAAGACATGTCTCCATGGGCGGACAGGTAAGAGTTAGATGTCAAGGCACTCAGAACAGGGGCAAGTTTAAGGATTGTTGTGGGAAGAGGGAAGGAAGTAAATCAGATTTTTTTTTTTTTTTTTTTTCAGGTAATGCATCTTTAGCTGTAAAGTCAGTAGGCAAAGTTGAGCAACTAGCATCTAAGTCTGAATGAGTTTGAGAGAAAAGGAAATTTCAAAGTGAATACGAGAAAGGGCATGGAAAGGAGAGCAGAATTGGATGAAAGTGAATCTGAACATGGACGCAGTGATGGAAGTGTAGGTAATGAGGGATGGACATAGCGGCAGATGGAACTCAAGGATCTGAAGTAAGCCACAGAATAGGAGAAGGACAATAGTGTTGGGGTGTTGAAAAGTGTATTGAAGGAAATAACAGTGTCTGCAGGCGAAGGTGGTTATTTTTAAAGGCATAATCGCGCCAACTGTGCTATATGGATATGAGGCGGACACCTTAAATGCCAGGGCCTGGAAAAGGTCGGAGGAGTTTGAAATGAGGTGCCTCAGGTCTAGGTGGGATAAGATACTTTGGCGGGATGAGAAAGATGTGTAAGAAGACATAGTAGGACAGAAAAAAACAGACCAGGATGTGAAAACTGGTATGGCTGTACAAGAAAATAGGTCGTGAGAAGCCGAACAAATATATATCTATATCTATCTATCTATATATATATATATATATATATATATATATATATATATATATATATATATATATATATATATACACATCAGAAGTAGAAGGAGTAAAATGAAGCAGTAGGTGGTGAAGGCGGAGAGATGGTATGAAAGAGATGTTTAATCACTGAGGTCTGAGTATGCAGGAGTGTGAGAGGCGTGAAAGGAATAGAGAAAATTACAGTGAAGATTTGTATTTTTCAAACCTGGGCATAGGCTTAACAGTTCTTTACATGAGGGCCATCAGTCCTCCTACTTGCCGCACGCCCTCACGTGCTACCCACCGTCTATACTGATTTTATGCTAGAGCTTTCTCATTCAGGTCTGGTGCATTCGCATTTATAGGGGATGACATGAAGTGACTGGGATAAACTGTAACTCAGGGAAGGCTAGTTGTGGATGGTTAAAAGCTGCTTTGTGTAGGCTACTACATAAGGCAGGTGAATGACTGTGAATAAATGAGGTTGCTTTCCCCAGTTTTCGGGCGCCACCCCACTGGAGCACAGCCAACATGTATAAAAAATAGTAGATTCTGTGATGTTGGAAAGCAATGGGAATATAACATGAGGTAAAGAAACGCTTAGCCTACTTTTTATGAAGATGACCCTCAGTGCTCTTGATCAACACATTCAAAATCACAATAACCATATCAAGTCTAACAGTCTTCACTTCTCCTCAGACATTCCTGCGACTCAAGTTTTGCTGGTGGCTTCCATGGGGCGGAGCGGGTCAAGTTTTCTGGGGAAGCTACTGGCCTCACCGCCCTGGGTGTTCTACTACTTCGAGCCGCTGCGCCTCCTCCAAAAGAACCTAACGGAAGAGACGACAACAAGGTGGCTGTTGAGTCTCCTTACATGCAACATTTCTGGTCCAATTCTTGACGCGGTGCTGAGATGGAAAATAGTATTTAAAGGGAATGAAAGGGGCTGTTGTAGTACGAATGAGCGGCTCACAAGATCATGTCGTGCGAAAACAGTGAGGCTGATAAAGACCATCAGGATACGTGTAGCCTGGGTGAGAGCTCTCTTACAGGCCCTTCCGTCTCTCAAGATAGTGCATCTAATACGGGATCCCAGGGGCTCTATAACTTCAGCCTGGAATCGAGGTTGGCATGAAGAGCCTCACATTGTTTGTAGCAACATCGAGCGAGACGTGCAACACGGGAGAACTCTGAACACATTTTTTCCGGGAAGGTAAGTCGAGAGTCACTTGTGGCTTGACCTGCAGCGACCATATACAAGCAATGCATGCTTTGTTAGCCAGGAATGGCTTCCAAAATATCACGTTTCCATACAGTTAGTATAGTAAATTGGAAATTGGAAAAAAAAATGACAAATAATTTTTACAGAAAGCAATGGAACTTTGAAAGTCAGTTATAATATATGTGAACTAAACCAGAAAAACAAGAAAGGAGGGCTATAACAAGGGCTTACTTTACTTGGTGAATACTGGCAGATTTGCTGGAAGTTGCCTAATGAGGCCCATCAGATATTTAACTGACAAATAGTAATCGCTAGGAAGACCAAGTTCATAAAAAAAAGAAAATAATTATTTTGAAATTGGTATAGGTGAAACTGTATTTTTTAACGCAATTTTATGCAATTACGTACACGTTGATTGTTGGAAATGATTCGCAGAGTGTTGACAATAGAGTAAATGAAGGTTTATCCTATTATATATGTGGCGCCTCAGTGGTATTATTATTATTATCATTATTATTATTATTATTATTATTATAATTTTTAATATTATTGTTATTACCCCCTGGGGGTAGGGGGGTTTCAAGAATACTCCCCCAGTATCCCTGCTTGTCGTACGAGGCGACTAAAAGGGTTGGTGGTGGGTTAGTGCCCCACCCCATAAAAAGAACTAACTAAAAAAGCAAATAAAGCGCCTCGGACCCGGACGGACCATACGTTGACGACTAAGGAACGGACAAAGGACATTCTGAGGGTAGGAACGTGGAATGTGAGAGGCGTGAATGATGAAGTGAAAGAGAGAGAGATTGTCCAGGTGCTTGAGGATGCAAAAGTGGATATATGTGGATTGACTGAAACTAAATGGAAAGGTGAAAGGATGAGAGAATGGGAATACGGTGTACTGTAGGTATATGTGCGGGAGTCAGTGAGAATGAGAGGGCAAGAGAGGGAGTATGTCTGATGATAAGCAAGAAGTGGAAGGAGAATATAAGAGAGTATGGAACAGTGGGTGCAAGGATTGTATGGGTGAGGATGAAAGTAGGTATACAAGCATGGGCGATTGTATGTGTGTATGCTCCAACAGAGGATCGAGTGGCAAGAGTGAAAGATGAGTTTTGGGCGAGAGTAGAAGCATGTATGGACAAGTTTGAGAGGAGCGGGAGAGTGCTGTTGATTGGAGACATGAATGGCAAAGTTGGGAATGTACGAGTGGATGGAGTGGTTGGTCAGTGGGGTGTGCCAGCTGAAGTAGATGGGAATGGTAGTGCTTTGGTGGACATCTGTGCTGGTAAGGGGTTGGCAATAGCCAACACCTACATTCGTCATAAGATGATCCACCGGTATACATGGAGAGTAATGAGGAGGATGGATGGTGAACTTGTTGAACGAAAGGCAATGATAGACTACGTGTGTGTGGATGAGCGAATGAGAAGACAAGTGTTGGATGCAAGGGTGTGGAGAGGGTGGGGGAATGGAGTCTCGGACCATCACTTAGTGATGGCCAAGGTAGAGCTGCAAAGAAAGTGGTTGAGGAGGCGAAGGGGAAGACAGGAGGAAGCAGCTCCTGTGAGAAGAGTGGAGAAATTGCAAGATAGTGAGAAGAGGACAGAGTATAAGAGCATAGTGGAAGAAAGATTGGGAAGGTATGAGCTAGAGCAGATGGAAGGGGTGGAAGACGTATGTAAGATATTCACAGAAGAGATAAGCGCAGCGTGTGAGGCAGTTTGTGGAGTGAGGAGGAGATGCAAGGGTGTGCAAGGGACAGCATGGTGGAATGATGAGGTGAAACGAGCTGTGGAACAAAAGAAGAAGGCATATGGTGAATGGTTGGCGAGTAGAGGTAGGGGAGAAGATGAGAGAGAGAAGAGAGAGGTATATGTGAGCAGGAGAAGGGAGGTTAAGAGACTGGTGAAGGAGAGTAAGAAGAAAGTGGATGAAGAGTTTGGGAGGAATCTGAGTGTGAAATGGAGGGAGAGTAAGAAATTGTTTTGGAAGGAGGTAAAGAAAGTAAGGCAGTGTGAAAGGGGAAATAGTAGGGGAGTGAAAGATAGGAATAATAGATTGTTGGTGGAGAAGAGAGAGAAGTTGAGGAGATGGAAGGAGCACTTTGAGGATTTGTTGAATGTAGAGAGTGAGAGCAGTGTGAGTATAAGTGGTTGGGGAATGGCTGGGAGAAGAAGAGATGAGAGGAGAGAGGAAGAGATCAGTAGGTCGGAAGTAGTGGAAGCGATGAAGAAGATTAAGCTGGGAAAGGCCCCAGGAATTGATGGAGTGTGTGGTGAAATGCTTAGGTATGGGGGTGAGATTGTTGTGGAGTGGATATGGAAGTTGTGTAGATTGGCTTGGGAAGAGGGAAGGGTTCCAGAGGACTGGAAATCAGGTATAATTGTTCCCCTGTACAAAGGAAAAGGGGAGAGAGAAGTATGTGGTAACCATAGGGGTATTTGCCTTCTTAGTGTGACTGGTAAAATATATGGTAGAATACTCATTGATAGGGTTAAGCATATGACAGAGGAGCTAGTTGGAGAAGAACAAGGGGGATTTAGGAAGGGAAAAGGGTGTGTAGATCAGATATTTGTTCTAAGATGTTTAGTGGAGAAGTATCTAGAGAAGGGAAGGAAAGTGTACGCTGCCTTCATGGACTTGGAGAAAGCTTATGACAGAATAGATAGGAAAGGTATGTGGAAGATATTAAGAATATATGGAGTGGAGGGGAAATTGTTGAGTGCTGTGAAGAGTATGTACGAGGGAGCTAGGGCTACGGTGCGAGTGGATGGTGAGCTGAGTGAGTTCTTTGATCTCAATGTGGGACTGAAACAGGGGTGTGTAATGTCTCCATGGCTGTTTAATATATATATGGATGGGGTTGTAAAGGAGGTACAAGGTAGGGCAGTGGATGTGGGGGTGGCCCTAATGAATGAGGGTGAGATTTGGAAGCTTCCGGTGTTGCTGTTTGCTGATGATACAGTATTGTTGAGTGAAAATGAATGGGGGTTGCAAGGTTTGGTGAATGAATTTGGGACAGTGTGTAGGAGGAGGAAGCTGAAAGTTAATGTAAACAAAAGTAAAGTTATGGTGTTTGAGAGGAATGAAGTCACAGAGTGTGCAGTGAGGTTGGATGGTGAGGATATGGAGAATGTGAGTGCATTCAAGTACTTGGGTAGTGTGATGAGTAAGGATGGAACTTTGGGGGATGAAGTACGTGAAAGGGTACAGCAGGGAAGGAAGGTTGTTGGCACACTGAAAGCAGTGATGAGAAATAGGGAGGTGAGTATGGAAGTTAAGAAGTCACTGCATGATGGTATTGTGATCCCTACCCTGACGTATGGAAGCGAGGCGTGGACCTTGCAAGAGGGGAACAAGCCAAGAGTGAGAGCAGTGGAAATGAGTTACTTGAGAGGAGCATGTGGAGTGACGTGGAGGGACAGGTTGACGAATGAAGAAGTGAAGGAACGTTGTGGGGTAGATGTGGATGTGGTTGAAAAGATTAGGAGAAATACACTGAGGTGGTTTGGACATGTGGAGAGGATGGAGAATGAAAGACTGACTAAGAGGGTGTATGTAGGTGAGGTGGAGGGAGGGAGAGGGAGGGGTAGACCGAGGATGAGGTGGAGGGATGGAGTTGAGAGGTATATGAGGGAGGGGGGGGTGAGTTGGGGGGAGGGAAGTCAAATGGTGGGTGACAGAGTGACTTGGAGGCGTTTTGTCTGCGGCCACCCTTTGCGGGATTAGGGCGTCGAGCTATAGATAGATAGATAGATAGTTATTACTATTATTATTATTATTATTATTATTATTATTACTATTAGATTATTCGGCTTCTTGGGGGCATGGTGACTCAGTGGTAGAGCGCCTGACACGAGACTGAAGAGTCGTGAGTTCGTGCAGAGCCCGAGTAAGCTGACATGCCAGGAGAGATAGCGCTCTCCTGTCACCTAGTTGGTTGTAGCAGCAGTGGCTCAGTGGGTTAGAGCGCTCTGACACAAGGGACCGAGGTTCGAGACCACCCAGGGGTCACTGGTAGACATCAGGAAGGGCATCCGGTCATAAAGCGCTACATGCTCCAAAACCAAAGTCCTCCACCCAGGGGCAACGCCTGACCCCTTATCAAAAGGGGGGGGGGGGAACGGCGTAAAACTTATAAAAAAAAACAAAAAAACAATCGCATCCGAGGAATGCATGTGCTAACCTGGCACGATTTGGATCTAAGAAGTGGACACAGGTTTTCCTGTCACGTAAACCCTGCCAGGGATGTGGAGTTACCTTCTGTGGCTTCCAGTAATAGAACTAGAATACGGTAGCGAAGCATCAGGCCCTCCTACTCCCTGGGCTAAAGGTGTAATATAAGACTGACATTTTTATCGCAATTGACCCTTGTGCAGTGTGGTGCGGTGAGGATCTGTCCCTTCTCCCCTTTAGGGCTAAGATGCGAATGAATGTGTTTGAATGGATGAGTAAATGGGGAGTGTGTCGTCCTGTCTCGGCTACCTCCCTTTCCTTGGGGGAAGCAGCCTAGGTATATAGATAGATTTTTATCCAATGCGACGTGATGGCAAACTTTACACTAAGGAACGCAAAAACGTGACTGTGGTCGGAATGACAACGATTAATCACCAACTGGATATATACAACAGCCATTATCGGCAGCATAATAATTATATACTTGTGTCACTTTAAGGAGTATGTTTAGACGTCGCTGCCTGAATATAATAATATCTTGTCCCTTAACTGCTCTGCACTACTTGTGTTATTACGGTTGTTATTCAGACTAATTTCAGTCTATACAAACATGTAAGAGGCTTAAGTTAATGCTCATCTTCTACAAGAGGGTCGTTGAGGCATCAGTCAATTTTTCCTTATAAAATACGATCCACAACGGTCTACCTAAGTGTACAGTCAGGGTCATAACTTCTCTTAATATTCCGCTAATTTTGCTTCACATTTACGTGACGTCTGCCATTTTCCTCCTCGATGCATCATATCAAAGAAATATCAAATACGGACACGTAAACAAAGCCGCTAACAGGTCGGGGAGGCTAGCCACGAAACAGAACTGAGAAGCTGAATAGAAGAGATGGAATGTTAGGGCGCGTCCACACGTGCCCTTGAACATGTGTTGACAACACAGCTGGCAATATGTTTGAATGCATGTATGCAGCAATATTTGGACAGATGTATGCAAACATGTTTCGGTGCAGCTTCGAGCTTACTGGCAGCAAATGTGAGGAGATAAGTGTGTCCATAGGACGCAGCTGAGACATCATCATGATGTTGCCAAAATGGTCTGGACGCCGCTGTTCCCAGCATGTTTGCAGCTTGTTCGTTACTGTGTTGTTTACATGTTGCAAGCACTTGTTCTACCACTCATGTGGACGCGCACTTAGTCCAACCTTAGCCATTTGGTGTGTGTGTGTGTGTGTGTGTGTGTGTGTGTGTGTGTGTGTGTGTGTGTGTGTGTGTGTGTGTGTGTGTGTGTTTCAGGTATTTGTTGATTCATTACAAGGCCCTGTGTGTGTGTACTTTCAGATATCTGCTGGTTCGGTACGAGGACCTGTGTGATGCCCCATGGAGGATGGCAGGTCACATCTTCAGCTTCCTTGGCCATCATGACCTTCCTTCCTCTGCCACCAAGTCAGTACTCTCTTCCATTTTTTTTACTTTTTTTATGTCAGAGCCTGGGTATAGATTTAACTGCTCTTTCCCTAATGTCCAGTAGTCTTTCTACTTGCCACACACCTTCATATGTTTCATCAGCATTAACTCCCACTAAGTTACCTGGCTTGGCAAATACAATCGTGAATTCTGCTCACTCTCTGTTCCCATCCCTAGTTTGTGGGAAGCAGTAGGCAGGGTATTTCACTGAAATAAAACCTGCCGAACAATGTTCAGGTGTTTATTCGAAGTTTTGACAGATTGCGCGAATAACAGTGTCACACAAACTGTTCCTCAGTTCCAGAAACCCTGAACAGCAGGTCTTCGCTTAGCGTGAAACCTTGGCTACGACTTTCAAAAGCCAAGGGTAGGATCAGAAGATGAGCAGAAAGCATGGCGCACGACTAAACAAGTAAACAAGATCTAGCGTTATTTACAACTTTACAAAGGTTTCAATAACTACTGAACTCTTGCATCTTTTATATTTATCGATCATCCAGTCCTTTATTGTTCCTCAGTAGTGTAGGGGCTCATGTTTAGGTTACTTACTCCAGGTATTTAAGGCATGTAACCAGTCCTTCTCTACTGACCGGTATTATGTTAGCCATGAATACAGGCCACATGCAGCAGGATACCCTTTATTTGAAATATCTGTCACAAAGACATGGTTAACCCTCCCATTGTACAGTTTAAAAGTAACACTCCTGGGCTCCTATGAATCACTCTCAGCTTAATAAAATCGCGTGTCTTTCGCTGCAATAGAACGCAAGAGTTGTCCCTGTGATGTGTGGTTAATGATGATTCAGTTAAACACTCTCCGGCTCCTATGATGCACTCTCATTTGAATGGAATTGTCCGGCCTTAACTGAAATAGGATGTTAGAGCCTTCCCGATCGCGAGAGGGCTAATACAAACAGGCCTCTATTTTTCACTAATTTTAACTGAAACAGAGAACAAGAGCTGCCCAACAATAAGAGAAGGTTAATATAAGTTGTCTGCTGAACATTTTATAATCCCTTGACTGGTACAGTTTTCCCATAACCACCTCTCTGGCAGCAAACAATAGGTCAGTGGAACAGTACCGGTCAAAATTCAACTCATTCAATCCGCTGACACAAACTTTTGGCTGATTCACGATACCTCCAGACGATTTTACTCACTCAGGGGAAAATTTTTCGTGAAAGGGTTAACCAAGGATTTATCTACTCTATACATTTTTATCTATATATCTGTATCTAATCCCTCAATTCGACATGTTTCTGCTAAGCTGAATAAAAACCTTCAAAACTCAAAGAGAGCTCGTATACAGAGAAATATGTCACTGATTTGACCAGTAGACTAAAAAAGATGCATCTCAGATTTGAAACGGTTGAATGTACTGTGATCTTTTTTTTTTTTTTTCCCAAGACATGGCAAAATATCTAATAAACCCTCGATGTCCTGTGATATGTATTATTGCTCCCCACAGAATATTCTGCTACCCCCGACTGCCATAGCGAAATATTAGTCCTAAATTCAGTACTACTGTGTAATGATAACAAGAAGTTTTCATGGTTTTAAGCGCATTATTTATTTATTCTTATTTCCCCCAGATAATATTTAATTTAGGAGAGACATCTTGTACTGAAGGGGTCAATGAGGACTATATTCAATCTCTCGAGCGCAACAACTGTCTCCTAAGATGACGAAAATCATCAGAAATTTGCATAATATAATTAAAATCTGGTCTTTAGATGTTTTCCCCTAATCATATACCTTGCATTTCTGGAGAACTATGGCACAGAGCAAAGGATAAGAGTAGCGTTCATAGTGCGTCAGGTACTGTACTACATTTCCTTCTGTATAACATGCAGGTTTCGAGAGTTATAGTTGCTTATCTGACTGCCTACCTTACTTACGTTCTTTGTGGCGTGCAAGTTTTCTTAAGGGATCTACGACAGAGTACGAGAGACTAAAATCGTATGAATATGAAAATATTTTTTGAAAGGAGCCATTGGGCTGAAGAGTATACTCGTAAACAGTTATAATTCTCAAGGTCACCATTAACCTCACAGCCTGGAGCAGTCTCGTTTTATTTATCAAAGAAAGATATACGATTTCGTGCAGCTGAAAATGAGTCAAAAGAGCCTGAAGGTGTTAAAAAGTTATAATTATTAAGCTGCAAACTTAGTTTTTCTTTTTTTCTGTCTTTTTTGCGGTGTGTAGGTTCCTTGTCCAGTACCTGGCAGGCTTAGTGAAAGATTAAAATCGTCTGCAGATAACAAAAATATAATGAAAAATGCTTTGCCACTTATAATTTTTCTCCAACCTTCTTTGTGCCAATCAGATTTCTGGAGAAGTATACGAGAGGTGGAGTGAAAGGGAAAGCCTACCGAGTGCGTCGCAACACACGGCGGATGGCGCAACACTGGCGAGCCACCATCACACAGGATCACCTCTCCCGGATCCAGCAAGCATGCCAGCACCTCATCACACACATGGGATTCCGTATCTTTGAATCACTGGCAGATGCACGAAACTTCACGATTCCTCTTTATGTGAATTAAACATTTGAATCCGCTGACTTATTTCACAGTTTACTAATACTGCCACCAGACAGTTCTACTTACCTTTAACTCAACAGGAACTGTAAAAAATTTCAAACTCCCTCTTTAAAACCAATCACTTCCATCCGATTACGTATATTCCACCCACCATCCAACCCTTCTTTGTCCCATCAGGATCTAGGAACACGGAGCTATACCCACCGCAGGTAACTTTCTCAAGCCCCGCCTCTTCACTCACTGCTCAGAGGGTGGGGGGCCTTAGACCAGATGCCACGACTTCAGAAACGGGGGAAGAGGGGTCTAAGGAGACAAGTTGCCTGACAGTGGGTACATGCTGCTCAGTCCCATAATCCTTCTCCAAATATATTTTGTTTAACTTAGGAAATATGTCTTGCATTAGACGGATAAACAGAGGCTATTTACTTCTTTAGTTTCAAAAGTCTCCTCCAAGCTGCACTTAATAAACGTTGGCCTCAGGTGGGAGTGGACACAAGTCAGGGGAGTTGTTAGGCGTGTGCTCTACCAACCCGATTGCTGAAGGCTCCGCATCATTAATATAACGATGTAAATGGTATACAGGTGAAAGCCAAGATTAATCAGTTTAATAAATCGCCAAGAAAGGAGTGCTATGAGGCATCCTGAGTCAGCTTGAATTAGACCGAAGTTTCTCACGCTTCTTCAGGTAAATTACCGTTTCACTTCCATAACTTATTTATTCTATTTATTTATTTATTTATTTACATTTGCAGAAACATCTCAAGGAACATGCCTGTCCGTCAGTTACTAGCTAAGGATTTCCGAAAATGAAGTGCATCATCCCTGTACTCTTACTGAGGCTCTATATTAAGTGCCTGTGCTCTAGTTTCTGTAGAGTATTTCGTACGTGTTCATTTCATTCCTACTGCTACCAGACACTTTATTCAGTACAGAAAAACCCTCGGCAAAGATGGAGTTAGTGAAGGCCCTACTATTTTCTCCATTTTAAAACGCCTCCTTTCGGCTGAATACAATGGTCTAGAGTTAACAAGATTTAGTTATAAAATGCGTTATCGGGCTGAGAGACAACTCCGATGTCGCATTTTAAACTGTGTACAAAAACAGGTTCACATCTGCTGGGCGTGTATACGGATGCAAATGGGGATTTTTTTTCTCTCTCTCTCTTCAGCAAGAAATAGTGTCTTCGAGTAAAAATTCTGTCGAAGAAAATATACTTATAAAAAAAAATCATTCATGCCATGTTTCTACAAGATTGTTTAGTTTCACATAAGAAATAAGTTTCTCTGAACATTACTGAATAAGAATACTCTTCTTTCTAAGTGTTCCCCTTTCACTTGATTCAAGCCACATGGCCCTGACACAAACTGACACAAAATTGGAAGGATACACACCATGACGATACTACTTCAGCTCGTCACACTATAAAATTAGAATCGACGAGGCGAAGACGAACCGTGCAGCGTGTCTAGCTGCTGGTTGAGCACACTTGCAGTCAATATTCCCCTTACAAATGTAGGGCTTCGACTTAATGAAGCGAGATTTGAGTCATTCCAACCCACATGAATTTCACAAGTCAGTTTTCAAGATCTTATCAACCCCTTTAAGACGGTGACGTCTTATAAGTCTGCTAAAGTCCTACTATCTACAGGCAGTTTTATTCAGTTTAGGAGATCATTTTCCATCATAAGCGGTTAAATATTAGCCTTCACAAATCTCTTAATACCAGGGAGTTTTCACAATCAGTAAAGTTATTCAAATATACGTCACCGGATTAAAAGAGGCCATTCCAAAGTTTCCAGGTCGTAAAACAATGTAGGCTGCATCTGTACAAGCCGGACAAAATGTGACTCCATACTGAGCATGTATTTGTATTAGGATAACCCCCCGAGGAGCATTTGTTGTTGTTGCATAACAATGTTCAGCAGCGGTAGCTCAGGCAAGGTCAGCATCATGCAGTCCGCATCCCTGGTGTTACTGACGACGTAGGTGTTCACAAATTCTGAATATTCCTTGTACTGAAGTGAACCATTCTGTCCATTCACCTCCCTCACGCCACACTTCTGGTAGTATTCATCTCGTAAGATGCGCAGTGCCTTCACCTCTTGCGTCATTCGCTGCTGACCAAACTTGAACACAGCCTCCCGGTGCCGCGCCAGGAAGTGGTTGTAGAGAATTTCATCTGCACTATTAAGATCCCGCAACATTTCCACTGTTTCGGAATCAAGCTGGGGCTTCGCCTCGTGTCTACGAGCATTCCTTGTGAAGGCGATAACGTCATGCAGCGTCCAGCACAAGAGGTGGCGCAGCAGTATAAGCGATTCGTCCATCAACTCTGCGATCATGACCAAATGAAAGCGACGATCCAGGAAATCAATAGCCCGCCTCAGGTCAGCCACGGAGAGGGTGTCTGGGTAGCCCAAATCAAACAACATCTGGTTCTTTCCAAATTTCTCATAGTGCCGAGGTGTCTCCAGTTCCTGTAACAATGAAATTCACAGTACTGTAGTCTTAAAGGCTAAATAAACTCGTCTGGTGGTGGCACAATAAAATACAAATATGACCTCGGGGTGATGTGGTTAAAGGGTGAAGCTGGTAATCACGAAATCCAATTTGTTTTGGTTTAATAGGATGACACAAGAACATGACCAGTGATATTTGCCATACGATGTGATTATTGTTCCCTCCTGGCAAAATATCTTATTGGCATAATATAGCTTACGGCTGAGTTTGCTGTTAGATATTACATTATCAAAATATTGCTTCACACCATACATAATTTCATAATACCATTTCATTCATATTATTTTTCCTTTCCTAGTTCTTAGTCTAAGGTGCTGAATATTAAACTTAGTCACAATTCTCAGGGTGATTTTACATGTTTCTCCATTTTTTAACTTTGCCCATCATTTCCGTTCGCCTCAGATGAGTAATACGTTGATGTATTAGTTTTCTTTCCATGCACGAGTAATTGCCTTTTTTTTTTTTTTTTTTTTTTTTTTTTTTTAGCTATAAGAATGACTAGAGTTGCGTTTAGTAATGACAGCAAGGTAAGCTGGTAAACTTTCACTGTCTCCCCATCTATCTGCTGCTTAACAGGGAGGCCAGGTCAGGATTTTTGTGAATTTCTTCACCTTTCACTCAACCAAACTCCATTTTCACAAAGCTCACAATTATACCATTGAATTATAAGAAACTCGTTACATGGCAATAATGTGATCCCCACTCAAATGTTTGGAAGTAATGAAATGTTTGGATTTTGCTGGAAGGACACAAATCAAGAGTGAGACAAGTAGCATCGAGTTTCAAGAGAGGAGCAAGTACAATTACGTGGAAACAGAAAAACAAATGAGAAAGTTCGGAAGTAGTGTGGTGTTGATGCTGATGTGCTGGAAATTGCTCTAAGTACCCTATATGGGTTGGCTAGGTGAGGAGAAGCGAAAAGGAAAATTGCCTGAAGAGTGTATAAGTGTGAGGTGGAGGGTGGAGATGGAAGCCGATGATGGTGTAAAGGGAAGGGATGGAGAGGTATATGACTAAGGATGATGTGAGAGGTAACGATGGCAGTCTGATGGTCGAGAAGAGAAAGGCTTGTAGGCATTTTGTTGGTAACCACCCATCTGGGAATGAGGCCTTAAACTAATGATAGACAGTTCCCCCGAAAAGTACCACCTCCTCTTCTTCAAGACTCGTTTTCTGTTTCTCAGTAATAATTTTCAAGTCAAAGGTGACTTACAATTTTATGTGTGACCTTGTTCTCATGCCCTTGCCCAGAATCTTCTGAATTCCTAAAACTTTGGCAGTGGCTGTCTTGCCAGTTTCAATCTAGCCTTTCACCTTTAACGGAATGTTTGAAAAATATTTCTAATTCTCCATTCTCTGAAACTTTCATGAAATGACATTCAAATGCCCAGTACTCCTTTTGTCTGTGCTTAGTATTCATCGATCTACCTGATTAACAAGGCTACTGTTTTCCCTGTAGTACATTACCTAGAGTAGGTTGTGTAACACACTGCCTGGATCCACAACCATCTTTGAGAAAGTTCAAGCATTTTCGTACTTGTATTATTGAAGACTACTCATTTGATTGAGTCTGTCTGCCGCATTCTCTACTGAGCTTTCATCACAGTCACGTCTTACTACCGTAGCCAAATGCTCCAGTAAGGAAACACTGACGCTTTGTCTTTTAGGGAGAGAGGTTTTCTGCAATCTGAAAAAGATGTCTGGTGTTAAAATAGTGCAACATGGCTTCTGAATGTAATGCTGGGGAGGAAGGCCTTCATTTGGTGGCATTGTTATAACCGCGTAGATCCACTGTCTAGTTACACAAACGTCCTTCAGCTCCCTCCCTGTCCCCCAAAATAAGAATGATTGACTGCAAGAAGAGGCCGATTTATGCCTTCAGCCCACCAGGTTTCTTTCCAGATGAGCCAGGGTCTACAACAACACCTTTTGAACAGTTGAGCCAGGGATTACAACTGAAACTTCTGAATACGCTGGTCAAGCCCTGGAGCACTAGATACTTCCAAAATAGAAATAAATTATCTGACGTCAGCTTATTATGTTAAAGCGCGACACCACTCCTGAATTAGCTGATCCCTTCACTGTGTTATCCTTAGGACAGAATTAAGTTGTGCAAGGTTTCGCGAAGACTGTATATCAGTCACTACAAACTGTATATTCAAAGTTACCAGAAGCGTTAGAATGTATCAAAAACATATCAGTAAAACACGTCACCGAACTTGAGGTGTTTGTGGCACTATGCTGTTTCTGCCTGGGAAGGAGTCCATCAGACAACTTCTTTGACTCTTCTTGGAATTGATACTGTTTCCGTGATCAAGAGCCTCATGAGTGTCCAGAGTGAGTTATAAATAAGACTGTGGTTCTCTCAGATATGGAAAAATGTTCTCACATAATAAGATGGCTTTCAACAGATATCCTCACTAACCTTCACCTAAAATTATGCGTAACTATGTTTCTGCCTAGAATCGAGGGAAATCTATTTTTCATCTTTCCAAAACTAAATTCATCCTAAATGCAGAGAGCTTTCCAATACAAGCGCTTTTCGTTTCGTTTGACATCTTGTTATCAGCCTGTCCAATGACTGCAGTTTTTCTTTCCTTCTTTTTTTCCTCCTAGAAGGCTCTGTTGTAGTCCTTTCTTCCCAAGAAATTGAACTCTATGCTCACACTCTCGTTTCTTATTTCACTTTGGGTGATGCCTATTTTCTTCACCCATTTCTCTTCCTTCATGTTATTTTTTATATCTTATGTCTCGTGCCTGGGTACTTTCCAAAGCATGTGATCCTTATGGGGTATTCTTGTAGCTCACAGAACCTTATTTCCATTAAGTCACCCTGCCAAGAATATCCACGCCATATCTGACTGTCGACCTGTACCTTTCCCTCTTACTGGAAATTTGCATTCATTCAACCTGTCCCTTAGAAGGGTGATCATTCCTAACCCGTAAGTACTTAGAAACAGGTAATATGATATCAAGGAGTTACATCGGTTGATGGAAGACTCCATGTTCACCAACTACATACGAACAACCATGGTGATAAAATTCAGCATACCTATAGAGTAGTAATTCCTAATCACTCAGTTCATGTACTGTACATCCTGGCCCAGAACACGATGATATGACCCTCACATAGAGGCGACTGATGTTTATGATTGTTGGATGATTCCTACATAAAAACATGAGGAGGTGGTTCAGACCGTCCCACTATCTTCTGTAGACTATCCATCCATCATCCAATCCTACGTTGCCCCATGAGGAGCGTAGGAGCCCGAGGCCAGGCAAGTTGGTCCTGAATTTTAAAATGGGAGTGACCAGCCTCACTCATCCCTGAGTGGCATTACGTGAGCAATAAACCCCAACCATCCCTTGGATATAAACCTTCACCGGCTCAATCCGATTGGAGCGCCTTAATTACCCACTAAACCACCAGGCACCGTAATTTCGTTATATGGTTACCACCCAGCGTAGTAAATGGTTTCCTGGTGTACAGGAAACCATTTGACATGTCACTCAGTGTAGAGTCACCCATAGGCAGGAAGAGGAAAGAATGAAGGAAAGGTAGAAGAGGGAGTGTAAAGTCACCCGCAGGCAGAAGGACGAGGAAAGAATGAAATAAAGAATGACAGAAGAGGAAGGAAAGAAACAAGGAGGAAAGAAAAGAACAGACACCCGAGAGCAGCGCTACGTCAAGTGAGTGGATGGTGAGCGCCCCCATCTACCACAACTGTACAATATTCTTGAAACAGAGTCCCGCACCTTCTTTGGGCTTAGTGGAGCTAGGCTGGCTGGAATGTCTAGGTAGAATGTCATGAATATAAAAAATGAACCACAGGGAATACAGATGATTAAAGGAATGAAAGAAGGACGGTATGATAAAATGAAGTTGTGTATAAAGTGAAAATAAGAGGGAGGGAAATGGATAAGTAGGAGGCCGTAAAAGTGTGTGTGATCAGGTGAGAACACCTGTAGGTAAGCTATAAGAAGAGGTTTGTTGATGGACGATGAACGCAGAAGAGGACGAAGTGAGTATGCATGAAGTATTGCCCACTGTTCATGTATGTCATATTTAAGTGTGAGTTAATGAATGAGGCTTTGATTATTGAATGTGTACTGCACCTTGTGCTGACCTACAGTAATTACTGAAGGGAAGAACAGGTTATATATTGAATTAAAGTGACTGAAAACATACGAAGGAGCCATTCAGAACAGATAGTAGGCTTGGAAAACACAGTTGTGTAGGAAATGATAGTGCCAATGCTACATCACACATCTGTTCACTTAACTTGTCGGAAAGGTGAAAATTGCTGAAAAGGCAAACTAAAATCAGTACTTGATTCTGATATATGCGTTTACGTCACTTAAGTAATATGCTAAACCCAAAAGATTAATTTTGATCGTGAAATAATAGAAGAAGTAATTCAGCATTTAAATCCTTTGTAGGAAAAGAAGACAACCTATTTAAGGAAATCTGGACAACTTCTGTACCATCTAACCTGTAACGTCTTCTGGCTGTACTGTGCGAGCGTCATGCCGTAAACAATGTCCATGTGGAAGAAGTGAAAGAGACTTTCAAACAGAGCTGTTGGCTCCCTGACGATGGTTATCCAGCAGGTGTCGTTGTGCAGCACGGCTCCGTGGCCTAGTGGGTTAAGGCGACTGTGTACGACAAACATGTCAACTTTACCATCACGTGGTACCAGTGTTTTTTCCAGCATCGTTCTCTGGGGATAAGGCCAAAGTTAATTAATTCGAAAGGACACGGGTTTGATCCCAGGACAGAAGAGGGAACAGTGTGATATCAGACTTTCGCAAAAACAAGTCTTGCTTAACACTCATCGATAACTGACAAAAACACCCCGTTAATACCATTACACCAGTCCTGAATGAGATATCCCAAGCATATATTCAGTATGGACGGTTGGTAAGGAGAGCCTGAGAGAGTTAGGCTGTCCTAAAATTGCCATATATCCATCTTGAATGTTTAGATGTAACAAGAGATCAGCATTAAAATATACAGCCGACGTAGTACCATATGCCAGTGGACTGAAAGACAGAAGTCGCAATCAAGAGAAGGTAGATATATATTTGCGGTGATTTATCTGTCATACGTTTTCTTCTAAGAGATACTGGAGATTCTGTAGAACTTCATACATAGCAATTTATTTTGATTGCTGTATCTTTATATCCTCCAGTATACAAACGAATGTAAATTTCGTAGACAGTAGAGCGATATAAGTAAAATACAGAATGTAAAGGTGAAATATGCAGTTAAACCGTTTGGTTGAATTGCTCCGAAGTCACCTGTGCCACCAGGAATATGGCCCACATTTTCTGCCGAAGCGAAAACACAGCCGTCACCCGACATACCACTTTTTCTTTGTATTACACCCGCAAGCCATACCACGGAGATGTGTTGTTTTCGTTGTGTGTGTGTGTGTGTGTGTGTGTGTGTGTGTGTGTGTGTGCAAACAGCATATCTGAAAGTTTTATCCGATTACGCCGGACTTGCTGGAAAGCTGAAGGTTAGTCACGGACGAAGAAATGTGAATTTGGGAACTGTCAATCACTGGTCAAGGTCATTTGCATAGTCAAAGGTGTGGCCCATTGATGGATTGCTTCAATGAATGTTGCATTCTATGTGTTCTTTAATTTAATTATTGCTATGTTTGGCATGATAATACTGTAGTCACGGCGCGCAACTCTGAGGTTATTATCTTGCCCTGGCAACCTACGATTCCAAAGTGCGTCTGATTTCGTGTATAATATGACACGCATGTGATTTGTGTATAATATGTTCGTGTATAATAATATTCGTGTATAATATATTCGTGTATAATAATATGAATAGTGTATAATATGATACGAAATCGGACGCACTTTTGAATGGTAGGTTGCCAGGGAACTATAATGACAACCTCAGAGTCGGGCGCCGTGCCTATAGTTTGTTAATTATCATCATGTTATGTATTGCATGAGATCATTCGGTATGAGAAATGAGATAGAGGAAGTATTTTTTTATTTTTTTATTAAGATCAATTAACTTTAATCTTATAATACAATGGATATAAATCATACAACTTCATCATGCACAACAACAAAATACCCTGCCTCCTCCATGTGCATTACACACCGCACTTTCTTTTCTAAATTTTTCATAAAAATGGCATCTCAACAACCAGCACCAGAACCTTCAAGGTGAGGGACTACGACAGCACCCACCATCCGCCCCTCTCCCAGTGACAGTCAAAAAAGATGCCTGAAACCACCGTCTGACTCATTTCTTCATTTTTGCAACATTCGCAGCATTTCCTCTAATTTTCTCACTGTTGAACAGCACCTCTCCTCCTCCTCCAGACTTCACCTTATCTTCCTCACCGAGACATAGCTGTTGGGAGCAACTGATAGCAGACCCATCTCTGTATCCATCTACTTCCTATATACTCACTTCAAAGCCAAAGGTGGCTGTTGCGTATATGTATGCAACCATATATCTTGCTCTTGAGTTCCTGAACTTAAATTTTCTGAATCCTCTATCTCTGGCTTTGACCATCCTGTCATTCTCTGACTAAATATATCCGTGCTGTTTACTTATCCCCTAATTCTACTGGCTATGGAAAGTTCTTCGACACACTTTTAAGATGGAACACATCCTACCAATTTTTCCTTTCTCTGAAATCTCCACTCTAGGTGACTTCAATGTTCACCACGACCTTTCGTTCCTCTCTCCTTTCACTGATCCACCTGGTGAACATGCCTACATTTTAGTCTGTCCATAATGTCTTACAGCAACTTTAGCACCCTACATATATACCTAGCTGCCTTAGAAAGAGTTCCTGTATACTTGATCTCTTCCTTACAACTAATACTTCACTGCTTATGATGGTATATTCTCTCTCCGTCGGGCTCCTCCGATCAAAACCTTATCACCTTAACCTGTCTTATCACTCCCATAAGGCCTGTGGAACTCCCCAAGAAGACGCAGTTGTGGTACTTTGGAAATGCTGATTGGGAGGCCCTTGGGCAGCACTTCTTTGATTCTCCCCGCAATGATTATTGCTTTCATGGCAGAGAGCTTTGTGAGTGTGCCTTACTCATTATGAAGGTTATTCTCTCAGGCGTGGAAGCATACATTACTTTCTCTTATCCTGTGACAAATGCAAAAGAAATATATATATATATATATATATATATATATATATATATATATATATATATATATATATATATTGGTTTAATTGCACTTGTTCTAATGCTGTCCACAACAAGGAACTGGCCTACAAAAGGTACCAGAGCCAATGCACCCCTGAATCTCATCTCTTTTATGTTTCTGCCTGGAACTATGCAAAGTTTGTTGTTCGCTCTGCTAAAAATAATTTCGTTAGTACTAAATGCTCTGAATTCTCCAACTCAGATTCTTCTCACTCCTTCTGGCACCTTGCCAAAAACCTTTCTAACAACTTTATCTCATCATCTTTCCTTCTTGTTTCCACTCTGATGGCTCTGTAGCTGTTTCTTCCACTGATAAAGCAGAACTCTTCGCTCAGACTTATATACACCTTCAATCTACATCAGACGATTCCGGTGCTGTTCCTCCATCACTTCCCCTCTCTGGCTTCATCATTGCTGACATTAAAATTTTTTCAACTGATGTATATTCTGCCATCACTGACCTCAGTACTAACATGGAATATGGCCCTGACGGGATCCCTCCCGTTGTCCACAAGAACTGTGCTTGTGTGCTTACACCCTGCCTAGGTAAACTCTTTTGCCTTTGTCTATCAAGCTGTGCCTTTCTTTCTTGTTGGATGTTTGCTCTCATTCAGACTGTCCAAAAGAAGGGTGACCATTTCCAGCCCTCTATCTATCTCCCAGTTGCTTTAACATCCTGTATCTGATCGTCAGAATGGGTTCCACCAGGGACACTTCACTGGCGATCTTCTAACCTACCTTTCAGACTCCTCATCGTCCTCCTTTCAGAACTTTGGAGAAAGTCTTGCCATTGCACCTAACATTGTAAGGCTTTCGATCGAGCATGGCATAAATCTTTAGTTTCCAAACTGCCCTCTTACGGTTTCTATCTTTCATTTTCTGCCTTCAATTCTTTCTTCCTTCTGGTCGTTCTATAGCTGCTGCTGTGGACGGACACTTTTCTTGTTGTGTAATCAATAGTGGTATGCCTCAAGGCTCTGGTCTATCACCAACTCTCTTCCTTCTATTCGTCAATGACCTAAGCTGTTCATAGACCCCTAACGACTCATATGCTGATGACTTCACCATTCCATTCGCTTCTTGCAGCATCCATCTCGGCAATTATTTCAACAAACAAGGGATGAGGTTATAGCACACCTAATGTCTGACTTGGCTCATATCTCTGAATGGGGTAAAAGTAATCTTGTTGTTTTTAATGCACCAAAAACTCGGTTCTTACATCTTCTAACTCATCAAAATCTTCTGCAGGAGCATCAAGTAATTTTTAATAATATCCAACTCAATCCTGCATCAACTTTAAACATACTTGGGGTTTCATTCACACAGTATTTGTCCTAGAAAGATCATATTACCTCTCAGGTAAAACCTGCTTCCAAGAGATTAGGTGTGCGAGCCAACTCCGTGCTTTCTTTTTACCCCTACACAGTTATTGACTAAACACAGGTTTTATTTGCCCCTGCGCAGAGTACAATTCTCACGTGTGGGGAGGCTCCCCATAGATTTAAATAAGCCTAGATGCCGCATGACACTACTTTCGATGCATCTTGGAACGGTCAAGGCAGACAATGTTATGTTCCTGACAGTGGGCAAAGTTGACCACTATTTACTTAGAAATGCCACAACACTGCTGCTTTTGGTCCTCCGGCGGGAGGAATATCTAACAACAACAACAACAACAACAACAACGAGATCCAACAGCGCAACAACAACATCAACAACAACCACAACCACCACCACCACCACTGGAACAACAATTACCACCACCACAACAAAAACAACAAAAACAACCACCATCACCAACACCACGACCACAACAACATTCACTTACATAGTCTCAGTTCACTCCAAAACAAGTGGCACTATTACATGCTTGACCGCTCCAAGATGGCGCCCAAGCAGACGCATTGCCATTGTGCTGGCGAATGGGCATTGCAGCAGCTAGGCTTATTTATATCTTTGAGGCTCCCCACATACAGCTCTTCTCAACAAGGTCCAGTAAAAGGCACCTCAGTAACACTCCTTCTCTTACTGGCTTCCGTCAACCTCTGTCTTCTCGCTGCACTGTTGCATCTTTATCTCACTCCTATCGCAACTTCAGTGGTCACTGCTCTTCTGAAGTCTGCTTGCATCCCCCAACCACTATTGCGGGCATGTACCACCCACCTAGCAACAAACTTTCTTCCCTTTTCTGTCCAACTCTCTAATGCAAGAGTTAACCGCTACTCCCAGTCCTTCATGTATGCAAGAAGCCAACGCTGGAACTGTGTTCCTCAATCTGTATTTCTCAGGACTCTAAATTTTCATAATACAATGCATAATAGATAAGAATATAAATGTGTAGTTTCAAGGGTGAATGAAAGTCAAGCTAGGTGTGGGAAAGGAAATGTGTTTGTAGATTTCTGTGAGGAATGCCAGACTGCAATATGTCACCGGAAACCCTACATACACACAGACACACAGGCTTCTAGAACATTCTCACATACATCCAGTACATGTGACACAAGCTCTCCTACACAAGAACGGGGCGAATTAGACAGGGAGAAGAGAGAGAGCAACGGGGGTGAGAGGTTGTCGAGAGATAAAGTGAGACAGTCTGAGAGGTAGCTAGCGGGACTCTATACTCCACTCGTGTGTGAGCCTTTAGTTAATCTTTTCAAGATAATAAAGTTATAAATAGTCCCATACTATTCTTTACCTCTCCTGTCATTGCGTCACAAAGAGAACTAAGTTTATCTACTTACAAACCTACTCACGTATAACTACAGCTCGTCCACAAGTACAATTTATGCATATGTATTCTACAAAACCCCCTACTAGCAGCTATGAAGTGACTACAAAAAATGGTGGCAGCAAACGTACGAACCTCGTCTAAGAATCTACAGTGAATTTCTACAAGAGCAGGCGAGACGGTAGTCGAGATCAGCTTCAGTTCTACAGTGAATTTCTAAAAAAGCAGGCGAGACTGTAACCAAGATCAGCTTCAGTTCCACAGTTGATTCTACACTGTCAAGATAGAAAACAAACAATACTACAAGTAGAGCTGCACGACGCCTTGCCAGAAGTATAACAAAATATTGTTACAAAAAATCTTCCACTTCCTGCGACGAACCAACGAACTATAACTATCTACGATTGCTACAGAACAAGCAAACATATCAAGAAGACTCATAACTTCTCATTCCAGTCCCCCCCTCCGTCTCCATCATCACCATGCTGATGTTGAGGTGAAGAAGTCAGACAACGATAGCAAAAAATACCACGCACCTCAGACCCAGGCTCCTTACCCAGCACTTGTTACTCATCTTTACTCACACATTCTTACTCATACTCATTTGTTCTCAACAGTTATCGAGTGAGAATTCGACGTTGTATGGTGAGGTTCGAGTATGACTGAGGTTATTCTGCATTTCAATCAACTCTGATCTGTCACCAAGCCCTGGAGTTTCTGAGTGACATCATCTATCAACACAGCCCTGAGTTTCCGAGAGTGACATCATCTAGCAACACATTTCCGAGTCTCCAAGAGTTACATCATCTACCTTTTAAGTGGGTGATTATACTTTTTACTTATTTTTTCCCAGTGCTTAAAATTAGGTGCAACCACCTCCTTTTCATATATATATATATATATATATATATATATATATATATATATATATATATATATATATATATATATATATATATATATATGTATGCCTAATACCTTTCATTTATTAATACTCATTTATTCACCTATACATAAAATAAGTGTTCCATAACACCATACCTTAGCAAAATGAGTTTATTTTAGCTCAGTGATATGACGGGAATAGTTTCAATACCACCAGCGTTAGTGCCAGAGGAAATACAGTTAGCATCGAATGCCGATTCACAATTAGGAGAACAACAGGAAAACAATCCAAACACACAAAATTCTCCACAAAGTAAAGATAAAGAAACAAATACCTCATTTTTAGAGGATGATGATCATTGGGAACCTCCCTCTGATGTAGAAAGCGAAGACTTTAGCTCTGCCATACATATTTATGAAAACTTACTTAAGAGAGTTCACAGGTCAGGTAAAACAATCCACTAATCCTTCACATAACGACAATGAACTACAAGTGAACTTAACAAAACAACCAATCAATATGGGTAATGAAGGCAATACCACAACTCAAACATCACCACTTCATGTTTACGTTTATCATGAGGATAAAAACATCCCAAAATTCTCAGGTACAGAAAAAGATGTCCAACAGGCGACTTACCTAGATCAGATAAACTCCTACGAGCAAAGACATATGAGGAGTTTAAGGCAGAATTCCTGAAGAAATTTGCCAGGTATAATTCCAGAATTATATAATATTGTGGATCTTATGAGACAACACACAAATAATCCTGTCCTATGAAATAACAGCAGATGTTACCACAATTAATAGAACATTATTGGCTACCATAGGGAGTTCAACTTGGATAACAGATGATGGAAAGATGTCACTGATGCGTGTCGTAGTCATCAATGGTTATGTAGCTGCCCTGTGTAAATTTCTTGATAGGGTCCTTGAGATTGCTAAAACAATTCTTTACACCCCAGGAATGTGCTTGCTAGATTTTATGAATGAGGTAGAGATGAATTGTAGCAAAGCAGGGGTGACCAAAGCACAGTCAAATATTACTAGAATGAGAATGACAAACATTGTCAGCCGTGAAAACAACTAACCCAAACAAAGAACAAAATCGGTTGCGACCCGAAAACAGACAGAACAAACAGCCACATTATTCAAGGCAGCGATCACAGACACCAGGCCACAGGCAGTCACATAAGTCTGCGCACAGTCCAAGCAGAAGTCGTGCCACAGAAACCGCTAAATGAGGGAAGTCATCTCGAGGGTCACATTCGGGAGATAGGTCCACTCTATGTTACTATTGTGGGAACCCTGGACACACAAAGAATGAATGCTTTATCAAAACAAAAGAGGAGAATCAAAAGGCACAAGGGTGTGACCCATACTGCAGACACCACAAGTCCCAGGGCCACTGGACCTCAAATTATAAGACAGTGGAAAAACTTATTTCCATTTTTAGGTCGGGGGAAGGGCAAGCCACGACAAAATAACTACCAATCATAGAGAAAGCCAAGTCTAAAATTCACATAGGAGGCATGTTGGGAAGTGAGTGTATCTTGATACCAGCTGTATGTGAAAATCAAAACATTTCATTGTTCTTGGATACAGGCTCTCCAGGGAATTTAATAACACAAGAAGAGTTAGATAGGATTTTTAGAAATAAGAAGAATAACTTTTTTAGAAGAATCTAATTTAGACTTATATGCGGTAGAAGGCAAACAAATTACAGTAAAAGACATGATACGGTTAAACATCAGTGTTACAGAGAGTACAAGACCAATTTCTGCATTTTTCTATATTATTGAAAACTTAGCAATAAGAGCTAATATGTTGCTAGGTTTAAGAACAATGAGAACAGAGAAAATAATTTTACTCCCACAAATGAATGGGATAGACTTTAATGATGAATTCATAGAGGAGTTATCATCAGATTTCTCACCCATCAATAGTAGAGAACCAAAAAGAATTGGAAATCTTAAACACCTAAACAGAAATACACAAACAGACGAGGGTACAGATCCACTCAGACCACCCCTCAGACCACAGCCTCCCGGACTAGAGACCGAGGTAACAGTACTGATTCATCAGTTTTTACCGCCCATCTCACCAATGATATGGTTATTCTGCCTAACTCATACATGAAAGTTACCTTAAAGAGCAAATTGACGAATAGTACTGTTCTTGTCTTAGGGGAATTATGTAAAGTGAGTGTCTGTAGAAAACGCATTATGTCAGGTGGATAATGATGGACAAACCCAGGTGTTCCTATTAATCACATGAATGGAGAAGTACAGATGAAAACGGGGACTTGTCTAGTTAGTATAGAAAAATGTCCTGCCCCTGTAATGGAAATAGTTACATCTGGAACGACAAGTAAGATAAAATCTACGGACAGAGAAAGCATAAAAGAAAATTTTACTCAGGACAATTTAATGAAGAAACTGATCTCTTAAATTTATTAGAAAAATATCAACAAACGGTAGCATTACCTTGAGAACAATTAGGGTGTACTAACCTGATTAATCCCAAGATTAACGTGCACCCAGACACACAACCTATTTTTGTACCTGCCTATAGAGTTCCGCAATCACAACGTGCCCTTCCAAACCAATATGCTGAGGAAATGCTAAAACTGGGTATTATTGAGCCATCAGTCTCCCCGTGGAATACCCCATTAATTTTTATGGCCAAACAAAACAGAGAAATACGTACGGCAGTAGATTACCATAAACTAAATAATCACACAAGTCCTAGACTGTTTCCCATGCCATTGCTAAGCGATATCCTGCAAAATATCGGACCAAAAAATAATGTATTTTTCCACAATTGATTTGCTTAATGGCTATTATCAAATAACATTAGATGAGGCGTCGCATAAATACACTGCCTTCTCCGCAAATACAGGCCATTACCAATACAAACGAATGCCAATGGGACTGAGGACAGCACTAAGCACATTCCAACGATTAATGAATTATGTATTGTCCGGAATCCTAGGAAAAAGAATATTCGTATATCTTGACGACATAATTATTGCAACTAAAAACATAGTGGAACATCTGCAGAAATTAGACCAACTCCTACAAAAGCTTGGTGATACTGGTTTAAAAATTAAGCTGTCTCAATGCAAATTTTTATTTAAGAAAATAAAATTCTTGGGTCACAGACTATACACAGAAGGAATCCATACATCTGAGGACAAAATACAGGCAGTAAGGGATTTCCCTGAACCCACAAACATAGAGGAAGTAAGACAATTTTTAGGTCTGGCAGGATACTATAGGTCTTTTGTACAACAGTTCTCTCATGTAGCTTTTTCTCTATTCCAGCAACTCAAAAAAGATGCTATATTCCACTTGCGAGAGGAACAAAAATAAGCATTTAATGAATTAATAGATAAACTTACAGGTGCACCATGCTTGGCCTATCCTGATTTCACAAAACCATTTATAATTTGCACAGATGCATCTATTAAAGGATTAGGGGCTGTATTGACGCAAAAAGATAAACAAGGAAAAAATCAACCAATTGCATTTGCCAGTAGACAAATAAAAGGTGCAGAGAAAAATTATTGCACTACAGACTTAGAGGCACTTGCAGTGGTTTTTGCATTACAAAAGTTTCGAGATTTGGTATACGGTTACGAAATACACTTATTCACCGACCATAAACCACTCGTGGGTATGTTCCAAGAAAAACTCCTCTCTGGGAGGAGTGCAAGATGGAAATGTACAGTTAAAAACTACGGTGTACATATTCACTACATACAAGGCAAAATAAATTTAGTAGCTGATGAGTTATCTAGGAACCTGACGACAGTTCATGTCGCGGCATTAGATCTCAAAGGAAACATCCCAAACCATGATGAAATCTCGAAACCATAGGGACTTGATCCATCGTGATCTAAAGTTATATACAAGTTTGAAAGTGGAGAGGATATACAATTACCAAAGCTATATACACCACTCAAACAATTCACAACAGTCAATAATGCCTTATACAGGATCAACCCAGGACAACCGTAACACCGAAGAAACAAACAGTTAGTGGTACCTAATGATATGATACCTCAAGTATTAAGAACGATACACGATAGTCCACAGGCAGGACATCCTGGAAGAGATAAGACATTTAAACAACCCCAGCTGTTATACTACTAGCCATCGTTATGAAAAGATATATACAATCATATAGACAGATGTGAATCATGTGCGAAACACAAAGGCTACATGATAACACCTGCATCTATAGGTAAATACCCTGTACCATATCAACCGTGGGACGTTGTCGCAGTTGACTTACTTAAGTTACCATTATCCTACAATAACAACGAATACCTATTCGTTGCAACAAATCATTACTCACGATATGTCATTTTAGCCCCAATTAAGGATAAGACAGCAGAAACAGTAGCAAAACAATAATAGATAATATCATTTGTCGCTTCACCACCCCAGAGGTACTAATAAGCGATAATTGAGGTGAATTTGATTCTGAAATCTTGCAAGAAATATGTAAACAATACAATATAAAAAAGGTTAACATCTTAGCCTATCACCAAGCATCCAATGGGTTAGTAAAGAGAGAAAACAAAAATGTATTGGATGTGCTATGACACATTCTCAATGAAAATTATGCAAGCTGGGATGATTGGATTCCCAGAGTAGAAGCCTCAATTAATGAATCTATAAATAAGTCTAATTTCATTATCTATGGGACATATAAAAAATTACCTTTTGAAATTCTCGAAGGTGAAAATCTGCCTATATACAACTAGGATGATTATCCTAAACTTCGTTTGCGTGAATTCCAGGATATACACAATAGGGTGAAAAAAACAATCGATGTCCAAGGAAGAAATGACGGAGTCATTCAATAAAAAGGCAAAAGAATCAACTATCAGCTTAGGAGACATTGTCTATGGTATCATTCATACCAGAGACAATAAACACTCACCGAAATTTGAGGGCCCATACAGAGTAATTAAAAAGACAGCAAACAAAGTAGTAATTAGGTCACTGTCAAGTGGCGAAGAAAAACAAATTCATGTTGATCATTTAAAACGGGTCCCAAGGGAATTAGCCAGCAATCATACAACCTTGGACACCACCGAAAAACCGAGCAATACTTACGAAACCAATCAAGAATACAACAATACTTACAAAAATAAATTAAGATCGCATAACAAACAAACAAACATTGGTGCAAGTGTTGCTAAAAATGCTACAATACAGCATTTGCATGATCTAGGTATCTACTTAAACTCCTTCTATAAGTGAAACAACAAGCAAGTTATTGTTCTCCATGAGCCAGCTGTAATGCGCATCATCACTCTCATCGACCACAGCATCACTGGATTAGTTAATTAACAGATTTTTTTTCGGTAGGTAATGATGAGGGGACTTATACCATGGATTCTCCTCTACATAGCAAGAGGATATGCTCACTTAAACCCTCAACATATAGTACAACAAGGATGCCTCATGGCTCCAATGGCCTCGACATCAATCGTAATGGATGTCATGAGTACTGAAATTATTTTGAATTTCTTATACGAAATACCTATTGATTTGGAGAATATTGCCAAACCACTGAGGACCCTAGACTTTATGACAGGAGGCTATGTTTCAGAAGCTCATAACACAAAGGAAGTGACTGAAATCGTGAAGTTAGCGAAATGGAAGATAGAACAGGCTAAGAACAGGCTAAATCAATCATGCTCATCATGATCCAAGATATCCCATCTCATAGAACGGAGGCATTAATGAACACGAACATCACACGTACTCGTCAAAGGCGCGGTTTGTTTGACCTGGGTGGTGCAATTCTTGGGAACATATTTGGATTGGCTACAGAGGAAGACCTTCAAGAAATAAACAACAAATTTAGAAAAATAGCTCAGGTACTAATATATCAAAACAAGTTAGTTGACGGTCAGAACACAGCACTATAGACGATCATGAAAAATCTAAGAAAGGCAGAAAGTATAACTCACCAGAGTGTGGACAAAGCAAATGCCATGGAAGGAAACATGACACTTTTCCAACACTTCTCAGTAATCATGGAACATATTGACACAATAATACTCCAGTTAGAAAACACTAGAGTTCGTTACGGGGCGCTCATGCAAAGTATTGCAAATGCTGGTAATGGCAAGATCACTATTGACCTACTTCCAGTTCACGATCTACGTCAGATCATTAGTCAAGGCATACATAAACATGGTTTGAAGCCTTTGTTCCGGGGTAGGAATCTCATGTTAGGCCTATATTATCCATATTTAGAAGTATCTCTAACACCAACATCAGTAACAGTTCATGCACCATTCATAACGGACGATCCGTTCACAGTACCCTTCTCTTCTAAGAATAATGACACTTTGGTCATCATCAACATCAACACAGACACCGAACTCATCATGGTCTCCAAGAGACAGGACATTGCCACTTTCGCCAGTGAATCAACGATTGAACGAAAGTGCCGTACATCCTATCATGCCGTTCACCTTTGTCCTGCGTACATCTCCACATTTCAGCCTACTGGAACAGTCCCTTGTGAAATGACTATCATAAGAAATCTTGACATTCATCACCATTGCAACTTCACATTTGCTCCAGATAAACCTACACACCATCAACGCATTGGACGTTTACAGTTTTTTTTTTTTTTTTACTTCACTCATATCACATCAGTTTACATAATTTGTCCAAATATACCACCAACTCATACTTCAGCATCAGGATTATACATAGCACCAGACTACTGTGCTGTACTTACACCATCCATGTCTGCTTTAGCTACCAGGAATCACTTTGCCATCCTCAATCATCTATCTATCTATCTATATACCTAGGCTGCTTCCTTCAAGGAAAGGGAGGTAGCCGAGACAGGACGACACACTCCCCATTTACTCATCCATTCAAACACATTCATTCGCATCTTAGCCCCAAAGGGGAGAAGGGACAGATCCTCACCGCACCACACCGCACAAGGGTCAACTGCGCAGTGTAATCAGTGACATCCGCAGCAGGTTTACCCCTGCCACATCATAATAGACCCATCCCCTTACCCGCACCTGACCTGACTAGCTGATCAGACCAAATGCCAGAGAATATCCCCTCAGGGCTGCGTCATCATTTATTCATTCACAATTTCTCTCCATTTACTTCTGTCACACACAGCCACTCATCCTTGCTCAACAGACAACCCTCTCACATCCAGCGCTCTCTTCACACTGTCCATCCATCCTATTCGTGGTCTCCCTCTCAGCCTTACACTTCTCACATCAGATCCAGTTATCTTTTTCACCAATCGCTCATTATCCATTCTCTCCATATGCCCAAACCATCGCAACACCCTCTGCTCAACTCTATCAGCCATCTCCCGAACAACTCCAGTTCTTCGCACTTCATCATTTCACTCTCAATCCATATTAATCACTCCACACATACTCCTCAGACACCTCATCTCCATTACATTCAAACTCTTCCTCTCTGCTACACCCATATTCCATGTTTCAGCCCCATATAACGCAGTCGGTACCACAACACCCTCATACTGCCTTCTCTTTACATCCATTCTAAGCGAACGACATCTAAACACTTTTTTCATTCCTCCCAGCACCTTTCCTACTTCATTTATTCTAAACTTCACTTCTGCATCTATTCTTCCATCCACAGCAACATGTGACCCTTAATATTTAAAACACTCGACCTCCTCAAGCAACTCACCATTCAAAACTATATTCATCCCCCTACCATCTACCAACCTCTTACACTTCATCACTTTACTCTTATTCTCATTTACTTTCAATTTCCTCCTTTCACACACTCTTCCAAACTCCTTTACCAACTGTCTCAATATTTCCTCTGAATCAGACACCATTGCAGTATCCTCTTCAAACAGCAGCAGCTTCAGATTCCACTCTCCACCATCAACATTCACCAGACTCAGACCTCCACCAAAAACTCTTGCATTCACCTCCCTTACAATACCATCCATATAAATATTAAACAACCACTCTCACAGGAAACCAATCACTCACAGCATTTCCCACTCATACACACGCTTTACTATTTACATAAAAACTCTTCACCCCTTTTAGTAACCTACCATCAAGTCTATACAATCTTAAAACAGTCCACAAAGCCTCCTTATCAATTCTATCATACGCTTTCTCTAAATCCATGAATGCCCAAAACACATCCTTGCCTTTCGATAAATACTTTCACACACTTGTCTCACAGCAAACACCTGATCCACGCATCCTCTCCCTCTCCTAAAGCCGCACTGCTCAACACCAATCACTCCCTCTGTACTCTAACTCTCATAATTAACACTCCACCATACACCTTACCTACAACACTCAACAGACTTATACCCCTAAAGCTAGTACAGTACATTCATACTTACTGCCCTTGCCTTTATACAACGGGACCACACAAGCACTTTCCCAGTCAATTGGCACCATACCTTTCACAAAGCACACATTCAACAATCTTACTAACCAGTCAACAATAGTCACTTCACCACCCTTCAGGCATTTCACAGCACACCCATCCATACCTGCAGCTTTCCCTGTTTTCATCTCCTTTACTGCCTTCTCCACTTCCTCCTTGGTGATCAAAGAATCATTCAACTCTTCCAACACATTTATTCCTTGCACCCTTCCATCCGCCACAATCTCAGCCACCCTTTCCTCCTCTACATTTAACAATCTTTCAAAATACTCTGCCCATCTCTTCCTTACTGCATCCATCTCAATTAACATCCTTCCATCCTTTACTTTTACTTGCTCTTCCTTCCCAGGCTCTCCTTTTCGCACCTTTTTCACCTCCTTCCAGAACATTTTCTTATTCTGTTGAAAATTCTCAGTCAGCCACCTACCCCACCTCTCATCTGCTGCCACTTTAGCATCACGCACAACCCTTATCGCCCTATTCCTTTTTTCCTTATACCTCTCATATGACACCACATTCTTCCTCTGCAGCTACACTTCATATGCACGTCTCTTATCATCCACAGCCATACTTACTTCCTCGCACCACCATTCACTTCCTTTTCTTACACCACCACCCACACGTCTCACACCACACACCTCTTCTGCATGCCCCACCACAGCACTATTAAACAACTGCCATTCCTCCTCCACACTGCCATTTTCCTGATCTTTCACTGCGTTCCACTCATCTTCCAATTTCTCCTGACACTCTATCATTTTCTCTCTTTTATCCAATTCACTCACTTTCAAAACCCATCTCTTACCTACTCTTAACTTTTCCTCCACCAGGCAGTAGTCAGACATACCTCCACCCTCCCCTCTCAGAACTCTCACATCCAACAATCTTCCTATTATATTCCTAGACACAGCCACATAGTCCATCAAAGCTCTATCAACAACTCTTCCACCCTCCTGTGTCATCCATGTATACTTACAAATATCTTTCTTCTCAAACAGCGTGTTTCCAGTCACCACTTCTCGCTCAACGCACATCCCTATCATTCGCTCCCCATTTTCATTTCTTCCAGGCACACCATGCATACCAACTACACCTTCAACTGCTACATTTCCCACTCTAGCATTCAGATCTCCCATCATTACCACATTCACATTCGCCCCCAAACTCTGCAGACACTCAACATCATTCCAGGAAGACTTCCTCGCTTCCTCATCCTTTTCCCTACCAGGCCCATATGCACTCACAAATACCCACAACTCACGTTCAAAATTTCGCTTTCACCCACATCAGTCTCGATGACACCTCCTTCCATTCAGTCACACACTGATGTACTTCCGGACTCACTAACAAGGCCACATCTTCTCTTGCCCTTCCTCTATCAACATCTGACAATCTTCCATTCACACTTCCAAACATAGACTCACCCTTCCCTTTCATCTTCGTTTCACTCAAAGCTAACACATCCAACTTTCTTCTCACAAACATTCTGCCAATCTCCTCCCTTTTAGCCTCAATCGTACTACATCCACGCACATTCATAGACCCAATCTTCAGGGTACGGGGATAACTCAATCCCCCATCCCTTTCTCTGGCCTGTCTCCTTTTAGGAACTAAAAAACAGAGGAGGGGGTCCCTAGTCCCCTCACCCCGCCCCTTTTAGTCGCCTTTTACGACACGCAGGGAATATACGGTGGCAGTATTCTTCCTAACACAACCTGGCCACAGAGTAGTAGTACCACTCCACAGTGCGGGCAGATTGTGTCCTCCCTCGCCACAGAGGGGATTTAAACATGAGTACAAGTATTAAGTTGACTTCACCTAAGTTTGAAACTATGCAACTAAACAATGAAACAATGAAGCCCTGGGAAGAATTGAGTATGAGTATGTTCAACCCATATTATGTGTATAGCCCAGCACCAACTGTTTTTATAATCTTCTCTATTGTATTTGCAATAGTGCTGTTGGCGATGCACAGAATGCATGCAAGAATTGCAAACTTGGGGTCAGTATTTACTATAATCTTGGCATTGTACTGCTTTTGCATATATGTGTATGCCTGTTATACATACACATTTTACAGTATGTTATACAAAATTCTATAATCAATTTTACTATGGTGTATTTGCTCCATTGTGTATGCAATATGTTTACAATGTATTATGTTTCTGGAATATTATTAGGTCAGTACGATATTATCATGAATATTATGTCTATACAGTATTATAATCAGTATTATGTATTAATAGATCACAGTGTGTAGCTGCTACATGCTGTCGTAGGTTCACGAGCTTGTGCGACCGGGCGATGTCAGGACTCTAAATTTTCATAATACAATGCATAATTAATAGGAATATAAATGTGTAGTTTCAAGGGTGAATGAAAGTCAAGCTAGGTGTGAGAAAGGAAATGTGTTTGTAGATTTCTGTGAGGAATGCCAGACTACAATGTGTAACCGGAAACACTACATACACACAGACACACAGGCTTCTAGAACATTCTCACATACATCCAGTACATGTGACACAAGCTCTCCTACACAAGAACGGGGCGAATTAGACAGGGGGAAGAGAGAGAGCAACGGGGGCGAGAGGTTGTCGAGAGATAGAGTGAGACAGTCTGAGAGGTAGCTAGCGGGACTCTACTCCATACTCCACTCTTGTGTGAGAGACTTTAGTTAATCTTTTCAAGATAATAAAGTTATACATAGTCCCATACTCATCTTTACCTCTCCTGTCATTGCATGACAAAGAGATCTAAGATTATCTACTTGCAAACCTACTCACGTATAACTACAGCTCGTCCACGAGTACAATATATGCATAAGTATTCTACAAACCCCCCTACAAGCAGCTACGATTTGATTACATATCATTTCCTGCTGCCTATGATCGCCAGTCTTTCAAACGCAGTGTCCAGGCATCTCGAAATGAACAGATCTTGGATTTGGCTCTCTGTTATCTTGTTTTTGTTTTTTCTTGAAGGGAATAATCTTGTGGGTTTCTTAAGTATCTTCTTCCTTGCTTGAAAAATGCAGCAATAGATGAGGTTGGTTTCATTTCTAAAATCACGTTTCCTACCACATATAGCATCAAATTAACTCATCTTAAAAAAAAAAAAAAAAAAAAGTGAATACGAGAAAACCTTGAAAAAGAGGAGACCAGGTGTATTTTTTATATGCATAAACTTGGGGCATGTTGCACCCGTCACATATATGTTTCTTTAATATTGCAAAATACTGTTTACGAATAGTGACCGGAAAAGGTAAAACTCAGATAGTTACAGAAAATTTGATGATCAAGATGGTTTCACAACTTCAGATGTGTAGACCGAAAATATTTACATGTAAGAGGGCAGTGGAGATTATCTGCAAAAACTGCTGCAAGAAATCCTGGTACTGAAAAAACATATCTTGAAAAGGAGCTTGACAAAGTGACGAAAGAGATTACGGTTTATATGACAGGAAAGTAACCATTCACATTCATAGTGTCAGTGCTGGCCACACACACACACACACACACACACACACACACACACACACACACAGGCAAATGATTATTATGAATACAGACCCTCCGGTAAGTTTGAGGACGCTTTAGAACAACTCCAGCTTTCCCTAAGGTGAATATGTTGGTTTTGAGTTAACTTGATTAAGATACTTAAATTAGACACTAATCTTGATGAATTAAGTTGCACCATTTTAAAATGTGAAGAAGTGTTCCTTCTCACAGTAATATTAATCCCTTTGAACTGTCATACACAACCAAAGGGAGAGTCAATCTTATATTGCACATTTATTACTTGGACTTCTGCAAGGTGGTTTGTTAGTTGCAAGCTTGTGTTCATATTTAGTGTATCGGGATTGTTAGATGAGCTATAGGTTATATACTTGTTTCGATTCTGAGATAAATGTCGTTTGACAATCTGGTTTCAGTCAATGATCGATGGCTCAGTAAGTGTTTCAAACCTTTTGTTTTGTGTTTATTGCAGTACCTCTTATCATGTATTTATTCTTGTAAGTTGGTGTAATCATCTATGGATGTTATGTGAATATAATATACGAAATAGTTTTTGCTGTAATGTGAATGTACGGTGTATCCATCATGAAAATGTACGAGTTTAGGGTAACGTATAAAGTATGGTGATCAGTTACCTACAATGTTTTGTAGGAGGTAATGATGGAAGGAGAATTTGAGATGTTCGGGGTGTTGGCTGAAAATCCTGTCATGGGCTAGACCTATGCGTCCTACCTCTCCATTGGGTATAAGGCTCAATATGTAACTTGAGTTACTGTGAACACGATATTTTTGACGACTTCCTTGTGATTTGTAATATGTACATAGTATTTTTGCACGATTAAAGGGAAAGAAAATAAAAAACTTTGAATTTCCTTCACATGCAACATTTGTCCCCTGTATAATCCTGATTACTAGTGGAGAAGGGAGAAAAAGTGAGCAGATGGAGAGAACACTTTAAGGAATTGTTGAACATAGAGGATGGAAGTAATGCGAGTATAAGTGGCTGGGGAATGGCTGGGAGAAGGAGGGAGTTGACAAGACAGGAAGAAATCAGTAGGATAGAAGCTGTGGAAGCAATGAAGAAAGTCAAATTGGGGAAAGCCCCGGGAATTGATGGAGTGTGTGGTGAAATGCTGAAGCATGAGGGAGAGATAGTAGTAGAATGGATGTGGAAGATGTGCAGATTGGCCTGGGAGGAAGGTAGAGTCTCGGAAAATTGGAAGTCAGGTATAATTATTCCCTTGTACAAAGGAAAAGGGGAAAGAGAAGTGTGTGGTAATCATAGGGGCATTTGTCTTCTTAGAATAATAGGAAAAGTGTATGGTAGGATACTTACTGACAGAGTTATGGAAATAACAGAGGAATTAGTTGGAAAGAATAGGGAGACTTTAGGAAGGGAAGAGGTTGTGTAGATCAGATATTCATTCTTAGACCTTCAGTGGAAAAGTTTCTAGAGAAGGGAAAGAAGTTGTATGCGGCCTTCATGGATTTGGAGACAGCATATGACAGGGTGGATAGACAAGGATTGTGGAAAGTATTAAGAATGTATGGAGTAGATTGGAAGTTGCTGAATGTTATGAAGAGTATGTATGATGGTGATCAGGCTGCAGTGCGTGTGGATGGTGAACTAAGTGAATTTTTCTATTTGAAGATTGGGTTGAAACAGGGATGTGTCATGTCTCCATGACTGTTCAATCTGAACATGAATAGGGTAATTAAAGAGATACAAGATAGGGCAGTGGATGTTGGAGTGGCCCTAGTGAGACAGGGTAGTGTTTGGAAATACCCTGTACTGTTGTTTGCAGATGGTACTGTGTTGTTAAGTGAAGACGAAGGGGAGCTGCAAGGCTTGGTGGATGAGTTTGGGAGAGTGTGTAAGAAACGGAATCTAAAGGTGAATGTAGGGAAGAGTAAAGTGATGGTCTTTGAGAGAGGTGAAGTCAGTGAATGTACTGTACAGTGAAGTTGGATGGTGAGGAAATGGAAAATGTGAGTACATTTAAGTACTTGGGAGTGTGATGAGTAAGGATGGAAGCTTGGAGGGTGAAGTGCTTGAAAGGGTACAACAATGAAGAAAGTTGCTTGTTCCTTGAAAGCAGTGATAAGAAACAGGGAAGTGAGCATGGAAGTGAAAAAGTTACTACTTGACAGTACTATGATACCAACTCTAACGTATGGAAGTGAAGCTTGGACATTGTTGGAAGGACACAAGTCAAGAGTGACAGCAATGGAAATGAGTTATTTGAGAGGAGTCTGTGGAGTCACATGGAGAGACAGGTTGACAAATGAGGATATAAAGAAGCGTTGTGGTGTGGATGTGGATGTGATAGGAAGCGTTATGAGGAACACACTGAGGTGGTTTGGCCATGTGGAGAGGATAGAGGGTGAGAGACTGACGAGGAAAGTGTATGTGAGTGAGGTGGAGGGGGGGAGAGGGAGGGAGAGGCAGAGGATGAGATGGAGGGATAGAGTGGAGAGATATATAAGAGAGGGGGAGTGTGAGTTGGGAGCAGGGCAGTGAAAAATGGCGGGGGACAGGGCGACGTGAAGGCGATTTGTTTGTGGCTACCCCGTACGGGATTAAGGCGTCTGGCAATAGATAGATAGATAGAAAATCCTGATATGCTGCAATGACGTATTTAATTTGCATCCTAGGTGTCACCAGGCGATTTTATTCAATTTTGGAAGGCCTTTTTGAACCGGCTGAAATAAGATACAGCCTTCCATAATCCCTTCATTGCTGGGCATCTCCCAGGAGTTGAATAAAAGCGTCTGGTAATAGCAAGATTTAAGTAAAGTACGTTACAGGGTAGAAGGAACTGGAAGTTGTGTGTGTTCATCCAACGACTGGTGTAGGACGAAAAGTACGTTTCTTGCACCATTTGCTTCATCAGTCAACCAAAATATGGTTCACACATAGATGGACAACAAAATCAGTGCTGATACTTCTCGTCCTTAGTTATACTGTATACTTGACATATCCAATTCACTATGGATTTTGTGGTACCATGTGGTGAAGTGTTGGTGGTCATACTGAAAATCAGTAAGTGTTTAATCAACATTCTAGTCTCCAATCTCCTCCCTCTATCAACAGGAATTCAGGGTTATATTTTGAGGTGGTTTCATAACGTATTTCTTGACGAAAATGTTCTGGAAGGAAGTTAAAAGGGTGCGAAAGGGAGAGTCTGGGAAGGAAGAGCAGAGGATGGAAGGATGTTAACTGAGATGGATACAGTAAGGAAGAGATGGGCAGAGTATTTTGAAAGATTGTTAAATGTAGAGGAGGAAAGGGTGGCTGAGATTGTGGCGGATGGAAGGGTGCAAGGAATAAATGTGCTGGGAGAGTTGAATGATTCTTTGATCACCAAGGAGGAAGTGGAGAAGGCAGTAAAGGAGATGAAAACAGGGAAAGCTGCAGGTATGGATGGGTGTGCTGTGGAATGCCTGAAGGGTGGTGGAGTGACTATTGTTGACTGGTTAGTAAGATTGTTGAATGTGTGCTTTGTGAAAGGTATGGTGCCAATTGACTGGGAAAGTGCTTGTGTAGTCCCGTTGTATAAAGGCAAGGGTGATAAGTATGAATGTACTAGCTTTTGGGGTATAAGTCTGTTGAGTGTTGTAGGTAAGGGGTATGGTGGAGTGTTAATTATGAGAGTTAGAAAGGGTACAGAGGGAGTGATTGGCGATGAGCAGTGTGGCTTTAGGAGAGGGAGGGGATGCGTGGATCAGGTGTTCACGGTGAGACAAGTGTGTGAAAAGTATTTAGCAAAAGGCAAGGACGTGTTTTGGGCATTCATGGATTTAGAGAGAGCGTATGATAGGACTGATAGGGAGCCTTTGTGGACTGTTTAAAGATTGTATGGAATTGATGGTAGGTTACTAAAAGGGGTGAAAAGTTTTTATGAAAATAGCAGAGCGTGTGTAAGAGTGGGAAATGCTGTGAGTGATTGGTTTCCGGTGAGAGTGGGGCTGCGACAGGGATGCGTGATGTCCCCTTGGTTGTTTAATATTTATATGGATGGTGTTGTAAGGGAGGTGAATGCAAGAGTTTTAGGTGGAGGTCCGAGTCTGGTGAATGTTGATGGTGGCGAGTGGAATTTGCAGCAGCTGCTGTTTGCAGATGATACTCCACTGGTGGCTGATTCAGAGGAGAGATTGAGACAGTTGGTAGAGGCGTTAGGAAGGGTGTGTGAAAGGAGGAAATTGAAAGTAAATGAGAATAAGAGTAAAGTGATGAAGTGTACGAGGTTGATAGATGGTATGGCGATGAATATAGTTTTGAATGGTGAGTTGCTTGAGGAGATAGAGTGTTTAAATATTTAGGGTTGCGTATTGTTGTGGAGCCTCTGTGGTACAGTGGTACAGTGTGCGTTTCGTACACGGGTGGACCAGGGTTCACGCCCCGTCAGGGTAATAAACTTTGGGAGTGTTCACCAGGCCACATACTGCATTGGCGGACACAAGGGGTGCTGTGGTTGAACCAGTGTCGCTTACTTAGTATGTTTGCACCAAGTCAGCTTGTGCGGGCCGATTACACTTGGTTCACAGACTACACACACATTCAAAGACACTCCAACACTACAATTACACTTACAAACACTTCTCACCCTACATACAATCTCCACCAGACAGCCTAAGCCACTTGGTAGAGATACATTGGCTGTATCATCCTGACTTTGGTCGGGATAGGCCGGGCCTGCAGTGGATACTCAAACGGCTGATGATGATGATGATGATTGTTGTGGATAGAAGAATATATGCAGAAGTGAAGTTTAGAATAAATGAAGTAAGTAAGGTGCTGGAAGGAATGAAAAAAGTGTTTAGATGTCATTCACTTCGAATGGATGTAAAGAGAAGGCCGTATGAGGGTGTTGTGGTACCGACTGCGTTATATGGGGCTGAAACATGGAATATGGGTGTAGCAGAGAGGAAAAGTTTGAATGTAATGGAAATGAGGTGTCTGAGGAGTATGTGTGAAGTGACGCATATGGATCGAGTGCGAAATGATGAAGTGTGAAGGAGAACTAGAGTTGTTCGGGAGATGGCTGGTAGAGTTGAGCAGAGGGCGTTGCAATGGTTTGGGCATATGGAGAGAATGGATAATGAGCGATTGGTGAAAAAGATAACTACATCTGATGTGAGAGGTGTAAGGCTGAGAGGGAGACCACGAATAGGATGGATGGACAGCGTGAAACGAGCGCTGGATGCAAGATGGATGTCTGTTGAGCAAGGAAGAGTGGCTGTGCGTGACGGAAATAAATGGAAAGAAATTGTGAATGAATAAATGATGACGCAGCCCTGAGGGGATATTCTCTGGCATTTGGTCTGATCAGCTAGTCAGGTCAGGTGTGGGTAAGGGGATGGGTCTATTATCATGTGGCAGGGGTAAACCAGCTCTGCTGTCGTGCCCTGCTGCGGATGTCACTGATTACACTGCGCAGTTGACCCTTGTGCGGTGTGGTGCGGTGAGGATCTGTTCCTTCTCCTCTTTGGGGCTAAGATGCAAATGAATGTGTTTGAATGGATGAGTAAATGGGGAGTGTGTCGTCCTGTCTCGGCTACCTCCCTTTCCTTGGGGGAAGCAGCCTAGGTATATAGATAGATAGATAGAGATTTCTTGACGTTTTATCATTCACTTTATAGCTTGATTTTATTTGTAGTTTATGTTACCACTGACAAATGTACTAGAGAATAAAACGATGTAATACGTAATATTACTGAGGAAGAGTTGCTCTGAAGCCTCTTATATACGACTAAGAATAAAACTGTCAGTTTCACGGTCATAATATTATCAAGGTATTCTACCACTAGACTACCTCCTCATCTGCTTTGAAGTGCCACTCTTCTGATAAAATATACTGTGAATACTTATACAAGGAAGAATATTATTTTGCATAAGACAAAATCATATATGTTAGGTTATATGCATGTATGAATTTGCACACAGTGAAAAGGCAATTAACAGCAAATTTATAGCTCGATCTGAAGAGAAAAACAGCAGTTCCTCAATTAAGCAGAAAGTTTATACTTGCTTAATGATTAAGGAGGCTTGATAATGCGCGAGAGTAATGTGATGGTTTATATGAAGTATGATGCTCGCTTAAACGTTTAATATTTCCTGTGCTGGACTTAAAAGTTCTATAAACATTCCAAGCGTGGGCAAGCTATATTGCACTAAACAACCATAATCATTCATCTGTAACTCCTACAACGGTGTTCATACTACATTTTATCGGCTTCACTATGACGACGTATTAGTTTAACTTATTCTTGTTACCTCAGATTATTTACTTCAACCAAGAAAAAAACAACTGTACAAGAGGGAATGATAATGACTATGTGTAATCCCTCTAGGTCAAAAAAGTCTATTCTTATCTAAGTTGCTTCTTAGGAGATATCAAAAATGAAGTATCAGCTTCATAGTTAGACAGAAGGGTGAAGCTGGACGCACGCTGATGACCCATTATTCAAGAACACGAAAAAAAAGAAACAAACAGTACTATTCTTGAAAATTACTGTTCGATGTTGTAAGCAACCACCGAAATTTTGACTGGTTGTTAATGGAACAGCTTTAATTAGTATATGTGTTCAGCCATTATCATATGCCACATAATGTAGTAGAGAATAATGCATTTGTCAGACATATTCTACCACCATCACGTTTCAAAAATTATTGTCAAAAATGAGGATTTTCCACATCTTCGCAGGGCAGTACTCCCGAGGTGGATGGAAAGCTGATGACAGGGAGTGCTGGAGCTCCCTTTTCATCAGCCCTCAGGACTAGTTCCTGACCATCCCCCTTTGCTGAACTTTTTCAGTGTCTCAGTTACACAGAGAGTAGGCCAACATGCTCTCCAGTACAAATTTCTCTAACTACACCAAACTACATGCACAGTATACACTACACTTCCTTTTCCAAAATTCAAAAAATTATGGCGTCTCATCACCAAGCCTCGGAGTCCCCAGGGGGGGGGGGGAACATAAATGCCCCCACCATCCGCCCTTCTCCCGGTGACGACTCGAGGTGCCTTGAACCACTGTCTGACTCTCTTCTTCTTCATTTCTGCAACATTCACGGCCTTTCCTCTAACTTTCGCTCTGTTCAGCACCACCTCTCCTCCTTTAAACCTCACCTTCTTTTTCTAACTGAGACTCAGCTGTCTGAGGCAACTGACAGCAAACCCTTTTCTGTATCCTCCTACTTTCTCTATACTCATTTCAAAGCCAAAGGTGGCTGTTGTGTATATATACGCAACGACTTACCTTGCTCTCGTGTTCCTGAACTCGATTCTTCTGAATTCTCTACACTCTGGCTTTGGCTTTCCTGTCATTCTCTGACTAAATATATCTGTGCTGTATACTTATCCCCTAATTCTATTGACTATCAAAAATTCTTTGACAATCTTACTTCTACGATGGAACACATTCTATCCATTTCTCCTTTCTCTGAAATCTCCATTCTAGAAGATTTCAATGTTCACCACCACCTTTGGCTCTCCTCTCCTTTCACTGATCCACCTGGTGAACAAGCCTACATCTTTTCTATCCTTAATGACCTAGAGCATCTTGTACAAAACCCTACCCATATCCCTGACCGCCTTGGAGAGAGCTCCAACATACTTGACCTCTTCCTCACAACTAATCCTTCTGCTTACTCTGTTAATCTTTTCTCTCCGTTGGGCTCCTCCGATCACAACCTTATCACCTTAACCTGTCCTATCACTCCGGTACGGCCTGTGGACCCTCCAGGGAAACGTCGTCTGTGGCATTTTGGAGCTGCGGACTGGGAGGCCCTCAGGCAGTACTTCTTTGATCTTCCCTGGAATGATTATTGCTTCCTTGGCCGTGAGCCATCTGAGTGTGCCTTGCGCATTACGGAGGTTATTCTCTCGGGCATGGAAGCATACATTCCTTTCTCATATCCTTTGGCTAATGCAAGAAAACCTTGGTTTAATCATGCTTGTTCTAATGCTGTCCGCAACCAGGAGAGGGCCTACAAAAGGTACCAGAGCCAACCTACCCCTGAATCACTTCATCTTTACGTTTCTGCCCGGAATCGTGCTAAGTCTGTTCTTCGCTCTGCTAAAAATAATTTCATCCATACTAAATGCTCTCAACTCTCCAACTCGAATTCTTCCCACTCCTTCTGGCACCTTGCCAAAAACCTTTCTAACAACTTTACCTCATCATCCTTCCCTCTTCTTTTCTACTCTGATGGTTCTGTAGCTATTTCTTCTTCTGATAAAGCAGATCTTTTCGCACAGACTTTCTCCTCCAATTCCACCTTAGACGATTCCGATGCTGTTCCTCCATCACTTCCCCCCCTCTGACTTCCTCATGGCTGACATTAAAATTTCTTCAGCTGATGTATTTTCTGCCATCACTGGCCTCAGTACTAACAAGGCATATGGGCCTGATGGGGTCCCTCCTGTTGTTCTCAAGAACTGTGCTTCTGTGCTTACACCCTGCCTAGGCAAACTCTTTCGCCTTTGTCTGTGAACTTGTACCTATCCTTCTTGCTGGAAGTTTGCTCTCATTCAGCCAGTCCCAAAGAAGGGTGACCACTCCCAACCCTCCAACTACCGTCCAATTGCTTTATCGTCCTGTATTTCAAAAGTTTTCGAGTCAATTCTCAACAGAAAAATTTTAAAGCATCTTTCCTGTCACCACCTTCTTTCTGATCATCAGTACGAGTTCCATCAGGGACGCTCCATTGGCGATCTTCTGACCTACCTTCCAGACTTCTGGTCATCCTCCTTTTGGGACTTTGGCGAAAGCTTTGCCATTGCACTTGACATCTCAAAGGCTTATGATCGAGTCTGGCATAAATCTTTAATTTCCTAATTGCCCTCCTACGGTTTCTATCCTTCTATCTGTGCCTTCATCGCTAGCTTCCTTTCTGGTCGTTCTATAGCTGCTGTTGTAGACGGTCATCGTTCTTCTCCTAGATCTATCAACAGTGGTGTTCCTCAGGGTTCTGTCCTATCACCAACTCTCTTCCTTTTATTCATCAATGATCTTCTAAGCTGTACATCTAACCCTATCTACTCATACGCTGATGACTCTGCCCTTCACCTTTCCATTCGGTTCCCGCAACGCCCATCTCAACAGTTACTTCAACAAACAAGGGATGAGGCTATGGCACACCTAATGTCTGACTTGGTTCGTATCTCTGACTGGGGTAATAATAATATGGTTGTTTTTAATGCATCTAAGACTCAGTTCTTACACCTATCAACCCGACAAAATCTTCCACAGGTATACCCACTAATATTTACTAATATTCAGCTTAATCCTGCATCATCCTTGAACATGCTTGGGGTTTCATTTACTCGGGACTTATCTTGGAAAGATCATATTACATCTCTTGTAAAATCTGCTTCCAATAGATTGGGTGTGCTAAGCCGACTCCGCTCTTTCTTTACCCCTGCACAATTGATTACTCTATATAGGGGTTTTATCCGACCCTGTGTGGAATACAACTCTCATGTGTGGGGAGGCTCCCCACATACAGCTCTTCTCAATAGGGTGGAGTCAAAGGCTTTTCGTCTCATTAACTCTCCTCCTCTTACTGACTCCCTTCAACCTCTGTCTCTTCGTCGCACTGTTGCATCTTTATCTCTTTTCTATCGCTACTTTAATGGTCACTGCTCCTCTGAACTGTCTGCTTGCATTCCTCCACCTCTACGACGGGCACGTAGCACCCGTCTGGCAGCAAACTCTCATCCCTTTTCTGTCCAACTCTCTAATGCAAGAGTTAACCGTTACTCCCAGTCTTTCATTTAAGCAACAGGTCAACTTTGGAACTGTCTCCCTCTGTCTGTATTTCCTGCTGCCTATGATCTCCAGTCTTTCAAACGCAGTGTGTCCAGGCATCTCAAAATGATCGGATCTTGAATTTGGCTCTCTATTGTATTTTGTTTTTCTCTTGGAGGGAACTGTACTGCGGGCTCATGGCCTTTGGTTCCTACTTCCTCGCATAAAAAAAAAAATAAGTTTCAACCTTATCAATCTAGGGACGTCTTTCAGTTTGTTCTTGCTGTCTTCGAATTTATTCATTCTAGAAAAGATCCCAACAACTGAATGGGGTAACGAAAGCTTTATGAATCCAGCATTTTTCGGAAATTTCTCCCATGTTGCTTAAAATCGTCTGAAGTTGACACGAACAAAACACTTATCGTAATGAAGGAGTGAAATGAACACACGGTGAAAGCTATCAAGATCTGAATTCAAGCACATACCCGAAACAGGAGACTTTGTAGCACTCTTCCTCGGCGATTTATTTTTTACAATATGCCATTATATCATCCTGTGCGTTACTGAAGAAAACTATGTTGAGACCAGAAATGCAGAATTAGCATAAGAGAATGTCAGGGTGTAATACTGTAATATATCACAAAGAACAAAATGTGCCACGAAGCCCCCATCTCCACCTAGAATACTAACCATAGTTACAGCTATTCTCTTTTCACCTGAACTTGGCGAAGACTTGAGTCCTCTTGCAGTTTATTTCACGTAGATAAGTGGTAGAAAAAGATAAAACTCACCATCCTTTCCATAGCAATTCTTCGTGACTATCACCATATTCTAGTGTTAAGCCCACGTTACAGTATGTCATTCAAGATGGAAAGATGACAATTTTTGGCCAAGTTAAACTGAAAAGAGTATATCGTGCCAAGGACCAACCTGAAAGAGTTCTGGATTGCCTAGATAATTGCCGGAGGGAGGAAGGGCGAACGTCAGGTTGTGCTTCACCCCGTGCCGCAAAAAGACGTTCTGTTGGAGAGAGAGAGAGAGAGAGAGAGAACTATGAAGACCATTATTGCTGACCGGTATGGTTCTTAAGGGTAGGGAGAGAAAAAATAAAAGGCCTATGCAATTAGATGATTCAAATTACCGTTCCCACCACTTGCATTGTTGACTGATAAAAAGGGTGTGCCAGTGGCTCTTGAGTAGTGATACAGTCAGCCTCTCAGAAACATTCCCGGAGTCACCCCTGTTATGCCGTCATTTCTCATTTGACCTTTCACAGATTTCCGGTAATCCACTTCAAAGTGAGTGATGCACTGCCTACTTCTTTCTTCACCCTTATCATTCTTTTTTCTATGTCATCCCGCCTCTCTTCCTGTTTCTTCACTCTTTCCTTACTTTTTTACTCTTCTTTCCATTTCAGATGACTCTACCCTGCGTGACAAACGTAAAGGCTTCCTGTAACCCAAAAAACTATTTACAACGCTTAGTGGCAGCATAAAAGCAAAACCGGGATGCTGTGGAGCCTGCGATTGTGCCCCTTTTAACTGGATACAGAGGCGCAAATGCGGCGTCCGTCCAAGAACCAAACCTCCACACTCTTCCAAACACCTTGCCACGAGAAGCGTTATTTGCCGCGAGAGAACATCGGTTCACTGCACAAGCAGGCCTTGCTGGGGCGATTTCTTGCCTGTATCTGATGGGTCTGCTCAATCAGACAGATCGGATTTGCTCAACAACAACTTTTAATCTTCCCAGTGCGCCTTTACTAGAGTACCGCTATGTTTCTGAACAGAAGAGCAGTACCTCAAAAGTGTTGACGTGACACAATGAAAATTTTTTCAGTAAATATATGCTGTCAGTTTTCCCCTGCATAAATTTAATTATCACCCTTAGGCGATGCTTCTATATAACGGTATGACCAGCTCTCAGATGCTAAACGATTAATGTAAAGAAAATAACCCCAAAAATAATAACCTGAAAAATTCTTTATTGTATTTATCTTTATCATTCATTATCCTAGATTATTAATACCATTCTTTTCCCCGGGAACGAAAAAACACAACGCCGCAATGCTGCTACCTATATATATTTAAAATTTCTATGAACGTGATCTAAAAGACATAACTTAAAACTTTCTAATATCCATGAAATTGCTGGTTATACTAAATGTCTCATTCTCAACTTGGTCATTCATGTGATTAATAATATTTCTAAGTTTCCTCGAATTCTACAGCCGATTTAGCTAGTACGTCAGCCTGCTCACTGCCGTAAATACCGCAATGACCAGACACCCAGATCAGAGAGAAGGACCTCGTGTGAATCAGTCCTACACGGATGAATTGCCTGAAGGGAGGACTTAGAGTCCGAAAAAATGACAAAACTGTCGTGATCTGAACCGAAAACAAAGTCTATTGCTTGAACTTTGGCAAATAATTAGGCAGTGAATACAGAAGTATGGGGGGAAAGCGAAAACGGATGCGGCACTCCGTAGACCACACACTTGCACCCACACATTAGTCCAGCTTAGAGGCATCGGTGTACAAGTGGAATGACGCTAGGTGTCTAATGAGGATTATCCTGAACAACTGTCGTACCTCCACCTCCGATGCTTTGTACTTAGCGACGGGGAGCCAGTCAGTGTTGAATGTGGTAGCAAGTGACTCCCCGGGCCCTATTTCTGATGTTAAAACCTGATCCCCATTAGAAAGGTCGTACCCTAACGCCTCACAGAGGCAGTGAAGCCTCACAGCAACTGGCTTGAGGGCCACATACAGCAGGTATTCTCACTGTAGGAGGGTCCGACTAGTCGGGAGGTTAAGTGAGCGTTTACGGTGGGTGGTGATACCGTATGAAAATAACGATTTACCGGAAAGAAACTTAAGGACTTTAACTATTTCACTACAAGAAACATGCAAATCATGAATGTGTGTTCTCCAACTGAGCCTACTGTCAAAATGTAGACTCAGAAATCTTATTGAATTTCGAAAAGGTATCGGGTGATTATCTAAAGTTAAATGCAATGAAGGTACGTTAAGCTTACGAGTAAAAACAACACTGATACACTAAGGGACGGAAAATTTAAATCCCCACTCCAGGGCCCAACGCTGAAGAGATTCAAGTGCCAGTTGAATCTACTGTACCGAGGATTGTGCATTGAGGAAGGAGTGTCACATTGTACAATAATCAGCATAGGGTAAGTATCTAAGTATCCTGGGGATGGAAGCAGACAAAAGAATGTCATTAATGGCAATGCTAAATAAAGTAGGGCTAAGCACACTTCCTTGTGGTACCCCGTTCTCCTGGACTAATATGTCTGATGTTATGTTACAGAGTAACCTAACAGAAAAAGTTCTGTCAGTAAGAAAGTTCTGAAGGAAAATGGGCAAATTACCTCTTAAACCATAAGCGTTGAGTTTACCTAGTATTCAGATTCACCAGGTCATATCATAAGCCTTATGAATATCCAAAAATATCCTACAATGAATTCGCGATTGGCAAAAACCTCAGCTATGCAATGCTTCAGGTGTACTAAATGATCCAGAGTGGATCCACTCTGTGGATCAATTAACACACCCTTGGACTCTAAAACAAAATGTAACCGTTTATTAACCATACATTCAAAGACCTTACATGAGACAGTCAGCCAGCACAATAGGTCGAAACGAACTGGGACCGTCCCCGCGAGGTATCGGTATGACGTGTGCATACTGCCATGAGTTTGGGAACATGCGAGACGCCCAAATCTCATTGAACACTGCTAACAGCTTACTCTTGTTGGCCTGAGTAAGATGCTGAATCATACCATACGTAATGGTGAATGGCCCAGGACTGGTGCTTTGTCAGGATTTTAGAGCAAGAAGTTCATCTAATGTAAATTCGGAGTTGTAGTTGGTATCTCCGCCTTCTGAGGCAGTCTAAATTCTATAGCTCAGCCGTACGCTTATGGTGGAGAAAACGAGGATCGTAGTTGGCTGAGCTGGTTATCCGGGCAAAATGGTCGGCAACAATATTGACAATGTCCACGGGATCGTCAATGACATTCCCGGCCACCTCAAGTGTGGTGATTGTTAAGTACATTTATGGTGGACCAGACCTGACTTAGGGGAGTGGTGCGATTCACCATGGACACAAAAGTTCGCCAGTTAATCCGTTTTGCTGCTTTTATTGTCCTCCGTGCCTCAGCCTTAACCACTTTGTAGGCAATGAAGTTTGATTGTGTTGGCTGTTTCTCAAAAATCCTGTATCTCCTATTGCGTTTAGCAAGTGCTTGTCAGCAATCTGGTGTCCACCACGAAACTCTACGCTTGTTTGGAAATGTAGAAGTCTTGGGAACAGAAGCCTCAGTTGCGTGTATAATGGAAGTCTTGACGTGTGCAACTTTCTCATCAATATTATTTCCTGACATATCTAGATTGGCGACCAGTGAGTAGTATCCCCAATCTGCTTTCTTATAGTTAAATTTAGGTGGTGAAGGAGGCTGAGAATCGTCGCGTGCATAAGAAAGACAGATAGGGAAATGATCGCTACCCACTGAGTCATCATTCGGGTCCCAAGAGATGTTAGTGTGTATATCGGGAGATGACAAGGATAGATCTATACATGACATGTTGCCAGTGCGGTCGTCTACATGAGTCACTCAACCATTGTTTAGAAGACACAGGTTTGACTGTAATATGAGGTCGGCTACCTGTTGTCCCCTACCATCACTCCTCAAGCTTCCCCACTGACACTGAGGGGTGTAAAAATCGCCTAAAATTATTTTATGACCCGGAAGTTGATGGGCCAGTGAAGTGAAAGCATCACCATCAATGGGACCACGGGGAGGACAATAGATAGAGAAAACATGTGTTATTAAATTTTTCTCTGTATGTGACAGATTCCAGTGTAGAATTCGAGCCACTTCCGTTTGTGGGTGTGACGTGTGTGTATATGGCAATTCCGTGACCTTCATATCTTGTATACGAGTGGTAGTGTTTGACCTGTGGAGGATCAGGGTGATCCACCAAGCACGTCTCCAGTAAACAAATAACGTCTGGCCTATGTATATATCGCAACATTGCTATATTATGTACTTTCTTCCCAAGAGTTCTACAATTCCATTGTAACACAGTGAATGCAGCGGTTTAAGATTTACGAGAGGGGCCAGTGTGCTTAGGATTTTTATGCCGTCCGCCGCCAGGAGACGCTACGGGGGGACCTATCCCGGTGCTTAATAATGGAAATCTCCATACGATTATTACCATTAATTAGGCTCCCAGACTCCCCCGAGGAAGAGCTAACTCTTCTCCCTCGCTGGAGCAGGAACAGGTAAGGCATGAGGTCGTGATTTGTAAGGGTGGTCATGTTATTTTTATCAGACTTGTCAGACGTCTGTTTGGTCCATACTGATGCAAAAGCAGTAGCGGCCTGAGAGTATGAAGTTGCAACTGGGACATCAGATATAGAGTTGGAATGTACAGGAGGAATAGATGAGGGGGCAGAGTGTGTGACAGGAATGCCGGGGTCAGGGTCAGTCTGAGTCTCCACTGTGCAACACAAGGGACAGGACACAACTGCGGATGCATAGACGTTTGGCTTAGCAGTAGTATGCAACTCCCTAACCTTCTTCCTGGCATCGTAGTAGGATATGCCCTCCGTTGTCTTCACTGTGTGCAGACCTCTTTCTTCTCTCTCCACTTGGAACAATCCCTCGAGTAAGTGTAATGAGTACCCTTACAATGAAAGCAACTAACAGACTCGGACGTGCAGTGCTCAGTATCACGACCCTGAGCTGCACACTGCCACACACTGATTGAGAAGCCCGACAAGCCTTGTCAGAATGTCCTTAAAGCTGGCATTTAGAGCATCGAAAGGGATTGGAGATATAAGGTCTGACATTAAAAATTTCATATCCAACTTTAACACTCGAGGAGAGTGTTACCCTGCCAAATGCTAAAACAATGGTAGCAATCTTCTTCCTCATGCCTTCCGAAAATCTTGTAATAAAGCAAGCATCAATGACATCTTGTTCAGTAAGTACACGTACAATATCGTCCTCCTCCATGACCATGAGGTCCCTGCAGGTGATAACTGCCATGGAAGAATTCATGGAATATGGAATCCTAGGCTCAACATCGTTGCAATGAAACTTACGGATCTTGGACAAATCTTTAACCTGGTTTGAATTAAGCATCTTAATGAGGAGATCTCCAGAAGCAAGATTTTTTTTTTTTTTTTTCCTGTTTAACTTCACCAGCCCAGCCACCAATCACTTTCTTGATAAGAAAAGGACTGAGACTAGCCAATGAAGTAGAACCAACAGCATGTAACTGTACATACATCACATTATGAACAGGGATGGCTAGCGGGAATCGAGTCTGGGGTTGTCATTCCATATATCAGTCCTTGTAGTAGTCCTAGGATCATCAGAGCCTCCCCCCTCCCTAAGGGAAGGAGGCGCAACATGGGTGTCCGACAGAGTAACCGCCTCCCCCTTATGGGGGAACTGGGAAGAAAGAGGAAAACAAGCAAGGGACATGATACCCAAGGACTATACACCTAAGTCTGAGACCACCCTCTTAAACTACTCCCGGGAGGACGGGTCTGTGTTAATTCACACCCCAGAGCGATCAGTAGGGGGTGCACTCCAGTGGTAAGTGAGCAAAGGTAATCTCAGAAATAGATACAAACACCTATTGTAGCTATAAACGGAGAAGGGAGGAAAATGAGTTCTTCCTAACCTGACTTTAAAAAGCGCCCTAGTGGCGAACAACAAAAACTAATGCCGGTGGGGTAGCCCTATAGCTAGAGGACAGCTCAGTGCAGACAAGCGCTCTCTCCACGACCATGCATAAAAGTGGCCAGCACTACATACTGGCCTGCAGCAGGGAAGCACGAAGTAACGGATACCTCCAGCTTCAGTGCTCCAGACATCCTGATGCCAACCTGTCATTCTTAATTTTCATAAGTCCAGTACCGTTAGTCGTATGGGTATGGCAGGGTATAGTGACAAGTCAATGACACAATGACTGCGTTCGTGTCAGTCCTCTTGTACCGTATCACAAATGTCACGCTCAAGAGAAACGAAACCTGAACTTGTTGTATCTGTTAGTGCTTCATTACTTGCTTAGTTTTTTATTCGTCTTGAAAGCACCTCGGAATGTGGTCACCCATATCGTGACATCCCGTAGTTCACAATGTGCTGAAGCCATTGCTATGAGTTACTGAGTAACCTTGCCATTAAAATTAATATTATATGATTTAGCTCTTTTTTCCAGTACTATCTCGAGTCCTAGTCCTGGAGGAATAAGCACCAAGCAATTACTTCCATAAAGAAAAATTACCGAGAAATACGTCTCTTGCTGGGGGTTAGAAGCCGTTCCACGACAATTAGTGTCGTAATTTGACATTCCCATGCCTGAGTGCATAGTTCAGTGTGCCTTTTGCCACACTATCAGGGGCAGCAAAATACAGTGCATTGTCCCTCACTGTGTCACTCTCACTCACTTACTCATCCACTCACTTCCTGTAGTTTCTTGAGAGTCCAGGCTTTATGCGAGATATGTCAGGAAAACTAAATATTGCACAGTGGTAGACCTTCCCCTGGGCCCGGTTTCAGGCACGGTGCAACCCCCGAGGGCCACCCGCAACAGGACTGGCAACCCCCGGGTGTCCCTCCCAAAACCATTAAATGCAGCAAGTTTTTTTTTTTTTTTTTTTTTTTAACCCAGGAACACAACTTTTTTGCACAGCAGTTGAGTTGAGTTTCACTTGCACCACGTAATAAGCTAGGTTGGACCTTCGAGGGCCTACCCCGAAGGGAGGGGGGGGGGCTGTAGGCCAAAGTCATTACGCATGGTCAAAGTTTTTAATTGAAAAATATGAATTTTTCCGTTTTTGATAGATGATCATCCTCGTCACGTTTCGAGAAAGGTAAAACCACTGAGGGTTCCCGCTCATGGGAAGGATGTAGCATCATGGCATCCTGAGATCCTGGCAAAGCCATTCTTCAGAGACAAAGTTTTTAACCAAGGAACACAAAAGTTTGCATACTAGTAAGCGTTTACATCCAACGTCGTTTTAGGCATTTTTTTTTTTTATGTGCCTGACTCTGGACATAGGCTTCACAGCCTGCTCCCAAGGCCCAGTAGTCCTCCTACATACCACACATCTCCGCATGTCACCACTTCGGCACTAACACCCACCCTCCATACGAGTATTGAATACGTGTTAGGGCTGTCTCATACGGGACTGGTGTATTGGTATTAGCAGGGGTATTTTTACGACATGTCGGCAGGTCGTCTGGTAGATCAGTAAAGTCTGAGTTTAATGAAATTCAAATCCTTAAATTGTTCCCTGCCCCAGCGTGGATTTGAACCTGGGTCCGGTAGGACTGCCGGCCACCTCTCTACCGACTGAGCCACCGTCTCCCTATTCAGCCACATGAGGTGAGACTCATGTGATCATCTCCCATGGGCAGGGGAGTCATAGGGGGAAAATGTCATTTTTTTTCACCCATGAACACGAAATTTCCCACAATGGTAGATCTTCATTGCTACCACGGTTTAGACAGGGGGAAACTCCCAAAGACCACCCTCCCACAAGGGAGTGGACGGGGTCCTGGCAAATACCTTTATGCATGACACATGGTTTTTAACCTAGGAACACAATATTTTGCATATTGGTAGACGGCCACCCTGGCCACGCTTTACATAGCGTGGGATGACCGCCTTCCATGGGGAAGACTACGTCCAGGAGGGCCAATGAAATAGATTTTAGTAGACCTCCGTTCGGGCCAGAGTCTATAGAGCGTTAGGCCCTTGGAGTCGTCCCTCTAACCCCTGTTACGGAACAGAGAAAGATAATGTACACTTTAAGTGAGAATACGAAGAGTCACTACTGTCCCGTAAAGTTCCAGGTTCAAAACAAAAGAGTTAGGTAAAATTACAAGTTAAAGTTTAATGCACAAACTAACAACAAAACATTCAGAACTCATAAGGATAATGTAATGGCAAATAAACAGGTTAAATATATGGTTAACTGCAATAGCCTCATTAACACGAAGTTAGCAAGAGTAAATTTATCTAAGTCAGCCCTGATAAAATGAGATACCAGATAATACTCAGTGAATGCCAGATAAATTATTACAGATACAAAATAATATTAAAACTGATGGACATAAAGATCCCTACATGAATTACAAAAACTTCACTAGGCCTACAAATTAAAGTTATGCTATACAGTACAAGAAAAAATACAACAGTTATACTCAAATTACACACAGCTGCTAGATGGTTGGAGATTTCTTGAGCACTCACAATAATAATATCTGTATAGGGGAGGACAGAGATGTGAACAAAGTGAGGAGCAGATCTAAGTGGCAATGATGCAGAGACTGAGCTCATTATATAGGGGCCAGCAGAGCCTGATACAACTTGTAATAAGGACGCGCAAATGAAGCGATGGGGACAAACGGTCGACAATCCCGCACTGAATAACAGAAAGGACGACTTACTCTACTATAACGGTAGAAGGGGGGACTGAGGCAGAACACGCTCGTGATCAAACATGCAGCATACTGTGCGTTAAAATTACACAAAGGATGATGAAATCATAGGCTATGTAACACCTCCCCACAAAGAAAAAAGAAATTTACAAAGGAAATTTCTTATTACTCTAAAACAATCTGTCTAAAGTCTAGATAAGCAATCTGCAATAACATTTTCTTTCCCCTTGACATGTTGTATGTCTAATGAATACTCCTGAAGAAGTAGACTCCATCTTGTCAATCTCTGATTTTTATCTTTAAACTTACTAAGGAATTTCAGTGGGTTATGATCGGTATAAATGACTATGGGGTCAAAACCAGAACACAAATAAAATGAAAAATGCTGTAAACCCAAAATCAAGGCCAAAAGCTCTTTCTCAATAGTGGAGTAGTTCTTTTGAGGTGGAGTGAACTTCTTACTGTAATAAGATACAGGATGTTCAATACCCTGATCATCCTATTGCAGCAAAACAGCCCCAGCTCCTGTATCACTTGCATCAACAGCCATCTTAAAAGGCTTAGCAAAATTTGGAGTAGCGAGCACTGGCTGACTTAATAGAATAGCTTTAAGTTTGTTGAAAGAGGATTCACAGTTATCGGTCCAGACAAATTTAACTCCCTTTTTCAGTAGGTCTGTAAGTGGTGATACAAGAATAGAAAAGTTAAGAACAAATCTCCTGTAATAACCTACCATTCCCAAAAATCTTTGTAGCTCTTTCCTACTTTTAGGACTGGGAAGATCACTTATAACCTGAACCTTAGCTCCTGGTGGTGCAACATGTCCATCACCAATTACATACCCAAGGTACTGAACTTTAGCTTGACCAAACTCACACTTTGATAAATTAGCTACAAGATTAGCCTGAACTAAACGGTCAAGAAATTTACTGACATGGCATAGATGATCTTTCCAGTTGTCACTGAAGATTAATACATCATCAATATAAACAACACACCCTGCCAAACCCTCTGTTACAACATTCATGAGCTTCTGAAATGTGGCTGGTGCATTTTTCATACCATATGGCATTACGAACATGCAAAAGCCTTTCCTAGTGTTACAAAACATGAGATCTCCCTAGCACGTTCAGTCATAGGTACTTGCCAGTATCCCTTTAACAAATCAAACTTACTTATGTACCTAGCCTTTCCGATCTTGTCTATGCAATCTTCTACACGAGGGAGAGGGTAAGTGTCTGTTTTAGTTATCTGATTAACACGTCTGTAGTCGATGCAAAGCCTATGTGACCCACCTGGCTTAGGGACTAGAGTGACAGGAGAACTCCACTCGCTCTGACAGGGCTCAATAATCTTGTGGTCCAACAGGTAGCCAAGCTCCTTCTGGATGAGAGGAACTTTCACTGGGTTCACACGGTAAGGAGGCAATTTAATTGGCTTTGCGTCTCCAACATCGACATCATGCATCAACACAGTGGTTCTTCCTGGAGTGGCACGGAACACTTGCGGGTACTCCTGCAGTAATGCCGAAAACTCCTGCCTTTCCTTGGGAGGTAGATGAGAAAGCTTAGTCTGGAGATCATTCATGATATCAGGATTCTTCCCCAAACTATCACTCAGGCTCATACTGCATGGGAGAGCTTCACTTGCAGACTCGGGTGGAACAGCTACAGTGCAGACTGGATTATTTTCGTCCCGCCTGTGATATAACTTTAGCATGTTGATGTGACATAGTTGCTTGCTCTTTCTACGATCTGGTGTGGCGATGACATAGCTGACATCACTGAGTTTCTTCTCCACGAAATAAGGGCCACTAAACTTGGCTTGAAGAGGTTGCCCATGAACTGGTAGCAGAATCAAAACCTGATCTCCTGGCTGAAAGTGGCGTAACCTGGACTTCTTATCATACCAAGTCTTCATCTTCTCCTGAGCAGCTCCTAAATTCTCTCTCGCCAGCTGTAAAGCAGTGGACAGCCGTTCTTTGAACTTCATCACATACTCCAGCAGGTTGACGTCATCTTCCTCCGACAGCCAGCATTCCTTGAGTAACTTAAGGGGTCCTCTTACTTCATGGCCAAACAGTAGTTCAAAAGGTGAGAAGCCCAGTGATTCATTTGGAGATTCTCTTGCGGCAAACACAACGAATGGAAGACCTTTATCCCAGTCTTTCTGATGTTCCAAACAGTATTTCTTGAGCATCGATTTGAGTGTTTGATGATATCTCTCCAACGCTCCTTGGGTCTGGGGATGGTAAGCTGAAGACGTGATCTGGGTGATGCCCAACTCTTTCAGAGACTGCTTGAAAACGTTTGACATGAAATTACTTCCCCGGTCTGACTGTACCTCCTTGGGCAGACCAAACTTTGTGAAGAATCCTAGCATTTCCTTAACCACGTTCTTTGCTGAGATATTTCTAAGTGGAATGGCTTCAGGATAACGAGTAGCCATATCAATCATGGTCAACACATAAGAAAATCCTGAAGAAGTCTTAGGAAGAGGGCCCACAATATCCACCAACACACGGGTGAAAGGCGCCTCAAAAGGAGGAATGGGAACTAGAGGTGCAACCTTTTCGGTCTGATTACACTTCCCCACAACTTGACAGGTGTGACAAGACTTACAATACCAGGAAACATCCCTGAAGATACCTGGCCAGTAGAAGTGTTTCAAAATGCGTGCCACAGTCTTCCTCACTCCAAGGTGTCCTGCCAAACTGGAATCATGAGCCACTCTAATGATATCCTGCCTACAAACACGAGGGATGACAACTTGATGTACAACCTCCCATTCACAGTCGGCTGATGCTGTTGGGGGTCTCCACTTCCTCATAAGTACTCCTGACTTTACATAATAACAAGTAGAAGCACCGGCTGACTCTTCTTCACTGTAAGCAGAGTTAGCTAGACCTTTCAACTCAGGGTCAGCAACCTGCAACTCAACCAACTCTTGACGAGACAAATTATCAACACTACGGGGTACTGCCTCATCTGGTGAGTGGTCCAAATTAGCAAGAAAAGTGTCAGCTAGGATAACATCATCATCATCATTATCCTCTAAATCACCAGTAACTTTAGACTTAGCCCTAGTGACAGCACATGCAGGGAACACATCAGGGACATCACAATCCTGGGACGCAGCCACTGGCTCACTAGACAACTGAGGAGCTGGACACACTTGACTTCCACCAATATCATTTCCAAGTAAGAAAGTTACACCTGACATTGGGAGTGTCTCAACCAACCCAACCATAACGGAACCATTAACAAAACCAGACTCTAAATTCCCTGCACAGAGGGACAGAGAAGTAATTATTCCCTACACCTTGTAAGATTACAGTTTCATCAGAGGAATTAACATTACAGCCTAGAACACTGGTCAGCATAAGGGATTGGCAAGCACCTGTATCACGATATATTTTAACTGATTTCCTGTCATTACTGTCCAGAGGACTGACAAAACCATCAGACAGGAAATTAGCACATGAACTCTTGAGAGTGTCACCCACGTTACTGCTCACAAGAGGAGCTCCATCATGAGAATTTAAGTTACCCCTCAAAGCAGGTTCAGTTAACTCAGTTAAAGAATTCTGGGAACTCTCAAGAGTGGACACTAGACCAATTGACTGAATATTTAAAGACTCCTTTTTGTTCACATCACGCTGTCTCCTGAAACATCTCTCCGTAGTATGACCAAGCTTACTACAATAAGTACATTTACTTTTCTGAAATCTAGAGGTGAAGCTGGTATTTACTTCCTGAGAAACATCATCTTTATTCTCTTTCCTGTTACCTGTACTCTGAGTAGAGGCAACGTACTTACTCTCAGCTTTCCCTTTTTCTCTAGAATATCTCTTGTGAGTGAGAACATACTCATCAGCTAAAACTGCAACATCAGACAAATTATCTATTCTTTTCTCATCAAGATATAGGCTTACATCTTTATAAATACACCTTTTGAAGTCCTCCAGCAAAATCATCTGCTTAAATTTGTCAAAATCAGAATCCACATTCTTAGAATTTAACCACTGCTCTAACAAATCTTCTTTGATTTTTGCATACTCAACATGGAATTGCTTATCTTGCTTGTAAGTTGTCCTAAATTTTACTCTATAGGCTTCAGGAACAAGCTCATAGGCCTTAAGAATCAAGCTCTTAACTACATCATAATTATCAGACTGATCCTGAGGCAAAGATGCATAAGTTACTTGAGCTTTACCGGTGAGAACAGTTTGAAGGAGTACTGGCCAATACTCCTTAGGCCAATTAAAACCTGTAGCTACCCTCTCAAACAACTGAAAATACTTTGTTAAATCAGATTCATTAAAAGGAGGGACAAGTTTAACATTTTTAGCCACATCAAAATCATCAGAGCTAGATGATCCAGTTCCACCTTGTTTCATGCGATACTCATGGTCTGCCTGAATCCTAGCAAGTTCAACTTGTGCCTGTATCTGTGCCTCCTGAATCCGAACCTGAGATTCCGCCTCCTTAGCCTGAGACTCAGCCTCCTTGGCACGTGCTTGAAATTCAGCCTCCTGAATACGAGCCTGAGACTCCGCCTGCTTAGCATTTGCCTGAAATTCAGCTTCTTTAGCACGAGCCTCCTGCAGAGCTAGCTGTAACTTAGCTAATTCAATCTGCGTTTGCTCATTTGGAGGAGTTACATTAAACAAGCTTTTATTAATCATGCCAACAATTTGATCCTTAGAATGATGAGAGTGAACTGCAATTCCCAATTGTTGAGCAACAAGCTTAAGTTCATTCTTTGTTCTGTTTTCTATATCACACACTGTTTGCACATTTGACAAAAAATCTTTGGCTTCATCAAGTGTAGTAATAGTAGCCATCATGAATATATCACAGTCACAAAATATCAAACAATATCCTTATGATAATATCCTGAATATCCTGATGAGAGGTCGCCAAATTTATGTTACGGAACAGAGAAAGATAATGTACACTTTAAGTGAGAATACGAAGAGTCACTACTGTCCCGTAAAGTTCCAGGTTCAAAACAAAAGAGTTAGGTAAAATTACAAGTTAAAGTTTAATGCACAAACTAACAACAAAACATTCAGAACTCATAAGGATAATGTAATGGCAAATAAACAGGTTAAATATATGGTTAACTGCAATAGCCTCTATTAACACGAAGTTAGCAAGAGTAAATTTATCTAAGTCAGCCCTGATAAAATGAGATACCAGATAATACTCAGTGAATGCCAGATAAATTATTACAGATACAAAATAATATTAAAACTGATGGACATAAAGATCCCTACATGAATTACAAAAACTTCACTAGGCCTACAAATTAAAGTTATGCTATACAGTACAAGAAAAAATACAACAGTTATACTCAAATTACACACAGCTGCTAGATGGTTGGAGATTTCTTGAGCACTCACAATAATAATATCTGTATAGGGGAGGACAGAGATGTGAACAAAGTGAGGAGCAGATCTAAGTGGCAATGATGCAGAGACTGAGCTCATTATATAGGGGCCAGCAGAGCCTGATACAACTTGTAATAAGGACGCGCAAATGAAGCGATGGGGACAAACGGTCGACAATCCCGCACTGAATAACAGAAAGGACGACTTACTCTACTATAACGGTAGAAGGGGGGGACTGAGGCAGAACACGCTCGTGATCAAACATGCAGCATACTGTGCGTTAAAATTACACAAAGGATGATGAAATCATAGGCTATGTAACACCCCCCAGCAAATAATTATGTCTTTCACCTTACAATATTGTACTGGTGGGTGCGGTTATAGAATGTGTCCGCTTTGTTTGAAAGGCCTCCGGCAAGCGCCACAGGAGTCGTGCACTTGTGTCTGATTCTGTCTGATTTTAGTGTTTTGTCATCTTTTTTCTTCTGCTGTTTCTGTTCTGTTACAGTCATTTCTTCTCTGTTGTGTTTCATTTCTACTAATTTTGAGATGCATTATGTATAAATAAGCAACACACCTTGGTGTGCAGCACGAAAGAGTGTTGTATGGCTCAGCGTGTGTGCGCGTCTTGTGTGTGTGTGTGTGTGTGTGTGTGTGTGTGTGTGTGTGTGTGTGTGTGTGTGTGTGTGTGTGTGTGTGTGTGTGTGTGCGCGCATAGAAGAAAGAAGCAAAAGGTAGAAACCAAAACTCACACACACACACACACACACACACACACATACACACACACATACATACACGCACAAATCAAAGCCAGATTCATGATCCGTTCATTTCGAGATTCCTTGATATTTTGCTTTTAAAAACCTAGAGGTCATAGGCGGAGCAAAATGCAGACTGAGGAGGACAGTTCCACGGTTAGTTTGTTGTCTGAGAGTATCTGTTACCTTTTGCACTGGACGACTGAACAGAAAAAGTGTGAAAGTGTCCTGTCAGACGGGTGCTACACGCCTGCCTTAATGAAGAAGGATGCAATGAAGAAGGGATGTACAAGCAGTTGTCACTGAAAGAGCGATAGGAAAGACAAAGATACAACAGAGTGGCAAGGAGACAGAGGTAGAAGTAAGTCAGAAAAATTAAGGGATTGGGCGAGATGAAAAACCTTCAATTCCACCCTGTTTAGAATGGTTGCATGCGGGGAGTTCTCCCACATAAGAGCTGCAACCCACATACGGGCGAATGGAACACTTGTACAAAGTCAGCAGATGTGCAGGGCTAAAGAAGGTACAGCATCGGCATGGAAAAAACAATTTCTTGGAACCGGATGTTGTAAATGGGGTACTTTGTCCTTTCCACGCTAGATATCTAGAAAAAAAAAATCCCAAGGCTATTGCAAGAAGCTGAAAGACTGAGTTGTATATTGTTCAGTATTAAAGGATACTCCTATGAAGGGTTTTGGCTGATTGAAAAATGTATGAACTGAGATTTTAATGTACTAAAAAACAACAAGGCTTCTTTCACCCAGCCAGAAATATAAGCAAAGTTAGAAATCTGGTGTAGGATACTGAGTGGAAATATGAAGGTTGAAGTCATCAGTACATGAATAGCTAAAGTCAGATGTGCAGCACAGAATATCATTGGTGAACAGAAAGAAGAGAGCTGGTGAATTAACAGAACGCTGAAGAACACCGCTTTTGATAGCTCTGGGAGAAAAACAGCCCGTCTAAACAGTAGCTATAGAACGATAGGAAAGGAAGCTGAAGATGATGACACAAACAGGACTGAAACGGCAAGAGCGAAGTTTGAAATAATAATGTTTGTGCCAGGCTCGTTTAAAAAGCCTTTAAGACAGTATCATACACATTTTTTTTTTTTTTTAATCGGGGCGAAGAAGCACTTGACATGTTGGTGATGATGGACTGACGCAACATATATCTGATGGAGAAATTTGAGTTAGTAAATAAGTTTCGATTCACATTACCTGGTATTTTATTAGACATACAGCGATGTTATTAGGACATGTTGCATTCAGCTAATTATCACCGACCTGTCAAGTGCATCGTCGCCTCGATAAAAGAAAAAAAAATTGTGGTAGAGCAACCCCGGTTTGTCTTGGTGAGCAGATCCATCAGCCGCAGGCAAGCAACCGCCCCTGCAATGCCATCCCATGCTAATGTTCTTTTAACTTTTTGCCACGGCAAGGCGCGGGGAAGATTGTGGATGTTTGGTTCCTGGATGGACGCCACATTTTCGTCTTTCCACCGAATTAACAGGATTACCATAGTAGGTTCCACATCACCTCGTTATTTACTGTAGTTATAATGTTACCACCAGCAATGTAAATGGTTTCCTGGGTCACAGATTTATCAGTCAGTGCAGAGTCACCTGAAGGCAGCACTTCATCAAGAGCGTGAATAACGGGCGCCCCCCCTTAGAGATGTAATGGACAAAGGTTTTACCAAAGTAACAGAAGGAGGATGGCTAAGAGCTAGAAAAAGTGAAAAGACTACCAGCTGAGTGGCCCTGACAGAACCCATACTGCCGGTAAAAAATCTTATGAAGGCGAGGCGATTTAATACCTTGCTGTTAAGGATAGATTCAAAGGCTTTAGAACTGCAATGGATAAGAGTAGCTTGACAATAGTTGGAGGGTTGGGAACCGTCACCATTCTCCTTGGCGGCCTGAGTGAGAGCTAAGATCCAGCACGAATTGAGAGATATCAGATACCAGACAGAGGCAAGCAAGTTTACCTAGGCAGGGTGCTAACACTGAAGGACATTTCTTGAGATCAGTAGAAGAGACCCTTGAGAGCAGATAATACAACTTTTGAAGACATTTTAATGACAGGTCTGAGGAATCCAGAATGGGAGGAGCTAGAGTGATGACATTGGATTCGTCCAAAGTGCAAGTAAAGGAGAAAGTTTGAGCAGAGGTCTACCTCAGGATTAGAAGAAACAGCTACAGATCCATCAGACTGAAGGGTTGGAAAACGAAAGGGGGAGAAATTAAGTTTACAACGAAGGCTTTTGCCAAGGTGCCAAAAAGAATAGAAAGAACTTAGGTAGGGTGCTCACAACATTTAGAGGGAATAAAATTAGTCTTAGCAAGATGAACAACTGATTTAGCAAGGTTCCGCCCAGAAACATAAGCAGTTGAGATTCAAGGGTTAATTGGCACTGATACCTTTTGTATAGCATCTCCTCACTGAAGACAACATTAAAACAAGGGTGATTAAAATCAAAGTTTTTTTTTGCAATAGCCAAAGGGTAAGATAATGACGTTTCGTGTTATCAATAGGCATTAAGATGAGTTTATTGTTTCCTCTGTTGCCACTATCAGACTTATGACCATCATGAAAAGACCCTTGAGCCAGTCTCCTTCACTATGTGAATGGGCTAGAAATGCAATTATAGGCGTCCACACTTAAAAGTTTGGAATAAGTTGGAGATAATGTTATTTTAGCTTTCCAACGATGTACTTGGGTCGGTAGCAGCTTTCATAATTTTCGAGGTAACTCTGCTTTCCTGCTCAGTTTGGCACTTTTGGCTTTTTCAGCAATATAGTGGCCAGTTATGATAAACGTCAATTAGGGAACGCCTACTGCTTTCCCATGAGTTTTGTAGCGTTGAGTGTAGGCCCACAATAGGGAATACTGAATAACTTCCAAGATACCAGTAACCAGTTTTGTTGCTCAACTTGGCACTTAATGACTTTCAAGTAATATAATGGAGAATTCTGAGAGTCCCTTATGTAACACCTACTATTTGTTCGGACGCTTTCCAACGAAATGTTTAGATCCATTGTAATTTTAATTCTGCAATACAACATACTTTTGGTGCTGTTGTTTTATAAACGTCGACACTCAAGTACATGCCATTCTTGTTTGCCTGCTTTGCTCGTTTGCTCGAAGAGTAATGGTTACCGTTTCTGAATGCATAGCAGTATACACTTTTAGGTACAACCGTAACTGTAGCATGACAAACCTGTCCTAGGAAATATAAAAGCAAGGTTCATCACCTCAACAGATGATACAAATGATTTGCACCACATATTTGAACTAGCGCACACACAAAAAAAAATGCACATGCAGTTTGTTAAAAGACATGTGTTCATATAATCACAACTTAATCTATGCCAGTGCTACTGTAATTTGCAGGAAGTGACAGTTAGGCTTCATAGGTAACATTAAAACTTTAAAGGACACTATTGCACAGAGTACTGTGAATTTAATAACAATGAAGAAAGTAAAAGAAGGGTGGCACTTAGCGAGGACTTGTAACTAACCTGAACGGTGGACGAGGCACATTTATGAGTCTTGAGGAACATGACGTGATTGACGGGAGAACATTGGTCATCCTCCACCTCGTCCCTCCACTCAGCTCTGTACAAAGAACAATACTTGGGATTAATAACTGTCAGCTTCTCGAGGTATTGCATATGTTTGAATGGTTGTCTGATTGCTGAAGTCAGGATTAGTAGGCTTCAATGGTTGATTAATGAGTGTGTGGCCTTTGTCATTAGGCATGATGTTACTTTGTGTTTTGCTTCTTTCCTACCTTCCACATCCTAACTTATCCCAATTTCTGGATGGAAAAAGAGGTTGGCATGATGATAATTAATGATGATAATGATGCTGATTACACATGATTACACAAGGGTCATTAGGGAGACAATAAGTTTTTCCAGAGTGGCCCTCTTTCCCTGACTGCGGCGCTCAACCATCGAATTCCGACCAAAGATCATATACTGTTCTATAGTTCTACAGACTGGAGTAGAGAAGGTCTTGTCCAGTAGGGGAACTAACCATTTCATCCTGGATCTTCTCTCCTTTATGTGAGAGATCTGTTACCCCTTGGACCTATTTAGCTGTTATGGAAGGGGAGTGTACATGCGTATTCCTCGATCACCTCTATATATCCCTTACGGGGAATATATCTATTTCCCCACGGACGTACTACCCTTTCAAGAGGTCTTCCCTATTCTACGTGGATCTATGTTCCCCCGACAGTAGGATTTAAATGTTGCCATGATGGACCTACTTCCACTCCAAGGGATGACATACTTACTCCCATCAAGGACCTACTGTATATTCTCCCTGGACCTCTACACCAGTGAACCTGTTGTCCCCCTACCCAACCACTCATCATCATGTTGATTTATATCCTCTTCTGTATGTTTTACATAATCCTTGATTTAAAAATGATTTTTTGTGTCTCCGACTTTGGGCATAGACCAAACAACGTTATGTCTGGGGCCCAGTAGTCTTACATGTCACACACTGATTACCCCATACAACATAGGATTTTAATGTTACTAGTGTCCACGCCATTAATAAATTAAATCATATATCAGTATATACTCTGGTAAGTTTGTATAACCTTCCTGTCGATTCATCGGAGTGAGAAATTATCCCTGAATGGTATAGGAGATGGCATGTTAGCAGAAATTCAAAGAATCTCTGTGGTTAATTCCTCCAAAGTACATATGGTTGCAATCAAGCACACACTTGACTATATCCTGTAGTACTGACCACACAACCTGTTTTCCCTTTCCCCCCACACCAAGTTACTGAACAGAACTCCCCACTTCTATCCATATGCTCATGGTATCCCTTTACAGTATACTCCCA
>NC_137043.1:15190613-15328113 GCF_032717465.1 Coenobita brevimanus | reverse complement strand
GTCGCCCATGTGCCAGGGAAGGGTGAGTGCCCAGGGTAAGGTAGGTGTGTTGTGCTGGATGGGCTGAGTGGGTGGGTGGGTGAGTGGATGAGTGGGTGGGTGGATCTGTGGCTCCGCACATGACAAGGCAGGAGAGGGACATATTTGGTTAGTATTCATATAACTTGTGCCGTTACTTGGATTTTAGTGTATCGTTTAGTAGTTGAACAAATATTTGGAAACCAAGCACTATACTGTGGGGTCATTCTGTTGAAGTCTACTAAAACTTCAGTATAATTACTTCTCATGGAACAGAACGTAGATATATACCTAATAGTAGGACTAATGAACGTAAAATTACATGCCGCAAGACATGAGAGTGACGGAAGCTTCAGATTCCGATCCATTCACATAACAAATCAGTGTTTTGGTGGGTGTCCAGTCATGAACACTACTTACCTCCAACAAACCACTGATTTGTTAGGTGGATTGATTGGAGATCTGATGCTTCGCTGACTTGACGTCTTGGCTCATGTAAGGTTACTTTCATTGATCCATCTGTTAGGTTTATTCATCCACCTCCAGTTCTGTGAGAAGTAATCATACTGAAGTTCTACCAGACGTCAACAGAATGACCCTAATGTAATGAGTTTGGTTCCAAATACTTATCCAGTGTCTTCTAAACGATATACTAAAATCCAGGTAACAGCGACAGGCTATATGATTACTTACGATATAAGTATCTTTCCTGCCTTGTCTTTTGGGGAGCCACATATTCACCCACCCACTCATCCACCCACCCAATCGTCCACGTACCGACTCAGCCAATCCAACACAACTCACCGACCTCACCCTGGCCACACACCCTGCTCAGCCACCTGGACAAACCACCCAGACAACCGATCCCGACCATCCACCCTGCCACCTACAAAAGCCACCCACGAAGCACATCAAACAATGCCACGCAGCTCACACTCACTTACTCACCTGCTCACATTGAACCTATCCAGCCACCCAACCCACCAACTCAACCACACACCCAGAGCACCCCGGCCCGGCAGTCTTCTCAGTCACCCTGGCGATCAACTGTGCCCACTCATTCTGGTGACCCACTTGTCCCACACATTCTAACGACCCATCTTGCCCACTGGCCACGGCCACCCACCCACCCCACCCATGATTTCCACCCACCCTGCTCACCCAACAATTCCATCCATCACATCCACTCACTCAATTCTCCCACTGCACCCATCCACCTCTCCCTGAATAATCACCCACCCTGCTCACCTCCACCTTCCTGGGAACCTACCCATCCTATCCACCTGGCCCTCCCACTTATCCACCTGCCCATCCACGTGCCCAGCCACGCTTCTTATCCGACGCCACTCACTCCCCATCCCACCCACCCATTCGAACCCCACTCATCCATCAAATTCATCCCATCCAAACTTAACTAACCAAGCCCTCCCCGACCACCCACTGATGCAGCCACTCACCCACCCACCCCACCCCACGCATCCACTCACCAACCCATCTACTCCTGCAACCCACAACCTACCCCAAGCCACTCCACAACCCCCACCCAACCACCCTGCCCATCCACCCTGGCGATGCAATGAACCAACACAACCACAAATTAAACCTCTTCCACTCCACCCGCCCAACCATCTGACTCCAAAACACTCACACACACACACACACACACACACACACATACACAGGGAGGGAGGAAGTATGACAGACAGTAGGATACAAACTCGAAGATACTCATATACACAGACAAACACAAGCACGCACGCACGCCCACACTTAAACACACACACACACACACACACACACACACACACAGGCACGCGCGCGCGCGCGCGTCGAGCAGAGTAATAATTCATTCTATCTTTCCTGTGTGTATGAAAGTATACCGTAAAGGAATATCATACGCATATTATTAAAAGTTGGGGGTTGTATTCAGCACATGAGTGTGGGGGTAATGGAAAAACAGCTTGTGTGGTCAGTGCTACGGGTGGTAGTCAAGCGCGTGCTTGACTGCCACCATACTGAACAATAGTTTGGAAGAAATAGCCTCAAAGGTCCTTTGAATTTCTGCTGGCAAATCATCTCTTATACCATGCAGGGGTAGTTTCGCACTCCGATGAGTCGGCAGGCAGGTTATCCCAACTTACCAAGATTAATATTAATGTATGATTTAACTTATAAAAGGTGTCCACACTAGTAATATTAAAATCCTGTGTCGTAAGGAGAGATCGGTTTAAGACACGTAAGACTGCAGGACCCCAGGCAAGAGGTTGTTTGGTCTATACCCAAAGCCGGACACATAAAAAAATCCACTTTTAAATTAAGGATTATGTAAAGCATACAGGAGCAAGTGTAAAGGAACATAATTGTCAGTAACTGATTCCATACGACAGTTACTCCCTATGTAGAGGGCGAGAAGGTATGACATCACCACTACCATGCTTGTTTTAACATTAACTTAACCTAAACTTGCCATCTCTCATCTTGAATGATCAGCTGCAGCAAGAGATTAATACTACAGCATAGCATTAGACTAAAAGAACTGCTATGGAATGGACGTAAAACTGTAGCACTGTCTTTTCTGCCACTGAGGCATGTGAGACAAGCTACAAGCTTATGAATATCTGGACCAAGTTAAGGCTGAAGAACTCTACAAAACCCACACCAGTCCTCATCTACATACATACATACATCATGTATATACACACATGCATACTGACATACCTGAAACTAGGCTGTTGGGAGAGTAGCGGTTTGGTACTTGGAGCTAAGATGAAGTAGAGAGAGAGCAACATCACCACACCTACGGCACCCATGTACGTCCTCACCTGCCACACCATGTACTCTTATCAGGGAAGAATATTTATAAAATGTTTGCCTTGTGCAATTGCATTCAGTAACATCTATCCACACCTTTGTCGGATAATTATGAAACCCTTACATCAGATTTTGAAAAGCTTATTGGGCTCCGTAGATGGCATTACTGGATTTCTCAAGTCATTGCTCACAGTTTATTTATCGTAGGGATGTGGATCGATATTAATGTCCGCAACTATATATGGTGACAGCCTTTATACTCTCAGGCCAGTGTTGTTCACTTTCAGCTCACAAAAATCGTCTGGCATTTGCTAGAATACAATACCAGAGTTGTCCCGAAAGTGAGAGGGCTAATGGTGAAAATATTAACATTAAAAGCTCCTATGACTCACTCCAGGGTGAATAAAACCGCCTCGAGTTAGCTGGATACGATATCAGAGTTGTCAGGTGTTTGATGGAATATAATACCAGAGTTGTTCCGCGCATGAGATGGCTAATGGAGGTAGTAACAGTGGCTGCACTGTTCATATTCTCAGACTTCTTTGAATCATTCTTTTGTGGAAAAAAAAAGTGCTTGGCGTTAGTTGTAACAGAATATTAAAGCAGCCTAGTTCCGACCATGGTAAGATTAATGAAGGCAGTATTATCAGTCAGGCTTCTATGTCTCTCATCCTAATAGCAAAGTGATAAAATAGATCTAGCAGACCTGCCGTTACTAATCTCATAATCAGGTCAAATGTATATCCCCAAAATTCATGCTAAAAATTTCATAACAGTGATTCTATTCCGAGTAGAAACAGAAACTAAGGTTTGTGAATGAAGGGTAAAAATATCGTGTGAGTAAGCTTGTACAAGAGGAACTGAGTGAGACTAGTGAGTGAATGCGAGTGTGACTGAGTGTGAGAGCATGTGAGGCGGAGGGAATGAATGAACGTGTGGCGAGGAAGCTTGGTACCGAATTTGGTTGTTGATGGATTTTATTGGCAATATAATGTCGAATTCTGAAGAAATTCATTTAAAGAACACCAGTTACTTTTTCTTTAGCTTTGGAACACTGTACATAGATTCGGTGGAGCTTTAATAGTCTCCGATATAGAAGCTTTCGTGCTGAGTTTGGTTTCCTTGGTGATTTTTTTTTTTTTTTTTTTTCAGCAATATGGTGGCGAATTTTGAGAAAAGTTACTTAAGTAACACCTCGTAGTTTTCCATGAGCCTCCCAATATTGTGCTATTTTTAACGGTTCCTGAAATAACATAGTTTTGGTAGGGTGCATGGTATATGTGTCCACATCATACTATCCTTGGCCTTGTTGCTGCCTGTTTGGTAGCGTTCTTGCTCGCTTGTTTGCTGAAAAAGTAAACTTATAAACATTCGTCGTCATCGAGTACCAGGAGCTGATTCACTATACGAGAACAAGCACACTTTCCGTCAGGAATGTAAAAAAAACAATCCCATATTACTCCCACGGAGGTGTAGGAGCCCGAGGCTAGGCTACCATAGTCCAATATACTGTTAAGAGCAGATGATCAGCCTCTCTTTGAAAGCATCCAGTGATCGAAAGGACTTCAGTGGCCTCTTTGGGATCGAACGTACTGAAGGCCGTCACTCCGGCAGGAACGTCCTAACCAGACCACCGGGAGTTACTTTGGGTCCCCAGGATGAACCAAAACTCTAAGGTTCTTACACTTAACCTTCAACTGAACAAAATCTTTTGGCGTTGGCTGAAATGTAACGCCAGAGCTACCTTAATGATGAGATTTAGTAGTAACAATATTATCACCATCAGGCTGTGGTCTTTCTTCCCGACTGAATAAAATCTCGTGGCAGTAGCTGTATCAAAGCTATAGGACTGAGCTGAGCATGAGGGCTAGTGGAGAAAGTGGTGACCATCTCAGGCTCTTATACTCAGTTTCACCTGAATAAAATCGTCTGGTTTTAGCTTCCTGACGAAAGTTTTAGCGGTGACAATAACAACACTCTAAAGCTCATTTTCTCGACGGTCAAGGAAGCTCCCTGCCATCTCTCTCGTATGCGATTTATGTTGTTTATTCCTTGCGACCCTCTTCTGTGCTACCTAATCTCCCATCGCCATACTCTTCTAGCGTACAAAATTAACGTAGGCCCGTATTCTCGTCGACTATAGAAGGTTCCTATCACCACTTCCTTAGCAATTTATTTTCTCAACTACGCATTACTATCCCATTTTTAGTTTCTTATATCTTTTTTCTACAAACACAGATTGCATGAATAACAAACAAAATATATTAACAGAGCAAAATCAGAAATAAACCGCTAAGGAAGAGGTGTTAGTAAGCCTCCTGACCTCACGAGAATTATAATTATCGCCTGTATCCCCCCCCCCCAACCTCAACTGAATAAAATCATCATGCAGTACCTGAGAAAAAGTTCTGATGTGAAAGAATTAACCATTTTAACTTCACAACATCTCTGGCATATTGTTGTTGCATCCTGACGATTGTATTCAAGTTAGAGCTTTGTACTGAAGTTAGATCTTTTGTAATGTAGAGGTTAATGAAAGCTGTAACTATCCCTCTAGTTCGGAAAATCTCTCAAAAGTTAATAATTATAATAATAATAATAATCATAATAATAATAATAATAATAATAATAATAATAATAATGATGATGATGATAATGATGATAATAACAATAATCGTCTTTTTTATCGATTCTGACTCACAACAAAGACTTAATTTCGCCTTCCCTAACATCCAGCAGTCCTCCTACGTGCCACACAGCTGCACACATCACCGCTTCGGCATTAATACGCACTGTTTAAATCGGAAGTGGTGCAGGGCTGTTTTAGTGACATGTTTTTGTGTTTTGCGGCAGATCAGTAACGTCTGTTTGAACGAAATTCCATGTATCAAACTATTTTTCATCCCAGCCTGAGATCAAACTTGCGCCATTTAAGGCAACCGATCACCTCTCCGTCCACACTGACCTCTCAAGTGTTGCGGAGGCTCCCTAGCACCCTCCCTTAGCGATTTATCTTTGGATAGTGATGGTTAATATTCTTCTGGACGATATCTATGAAGAGAATGACGATATTAGAATAATTAACACGGAGCTGACAGTAATGTGTAATGAGCACGGTACGTCGCTTAAGAAATTGTTAGGCATCATTGTCACCACCTCCCTCCCCGAAAGTACGAAGTTTAAATCGTTTATATGCAGTGACGCCTCTTTTACTTTATCTTTACTACCATTAGGTTATTTTATTAAACTTAAACGGACCATTAAAAGGGAGGAGTTATATATATATATATATATATATATATATATATATATATATATATATATATGCTTCCTCTATTCCTTCACTAAGGTAGAGGAATAAAATCGTTCTATAAAATCGCCTGGTGAAAGCGTAGGCAAATTCAAAGAAAATAATATATCGTCGGTGAGAAGAGCTTAAATATACGCCCTGGCAGTGACCTGGTAAAAAATTTCACCTGGACGTACCGTTTCAACAAGTGTCTTGCTAATAGCCTCAGATTTGTAAAAGGTAAGTGTTGAAACAGGTGTGCAAGAGCGGACGCGCGCATGTGTGTGTGTGTGTGTGTGTGTGTGTGTGTGTGTGTGTGTGTGTGTGTGTGTTTGTGTGTGCCTCATTACCCTAACTAGCTCCCTTTCACACAACCCCAGCTCTACACCAGGTGCCATTAATATTCCAGCACCCTGTATGACGCATATTACACTTCCTAACCAGTACGCTTGAAATTTTTTTTTTTTTTTTTGAGTAAACGATAACTCTCACGTACCTCAGTCGCGGGAGAGAGAGAGAGAGAGAGAGAGAGAGAGAGAGAGACGTACACGAGCAGCCAGAAAAAAATAAGATCTTTCCGTGAAGTTATCTAGATATAAATTGAGTGTCATTATTAACATTCCCCAGAAGTTTCGATTGCGTTGTAATTATTATTATTAGTATTATTATTATTATTATTATTATTATTATTATTAACCTCCGCCAGGAAGTATATGTTTTACCCTTCGTTTGTTTGTTTGTGTCTGTCTGTCTGTCTGTCTGTTAGCAGGATTACTCAAAAAGTTATGAACGGATTTTCATGAAGGTCTTTGGAGGCGTAGGGTATGGTCCAATGAACAATCGGTTCGATTTTGGTTGTGATCCGGGATTATTTGCTTGTTTGTACCCACCATATCTCCAAAAGTTCTCAAGTTATATCAATGAAATTTTGCGGAAGGGTGGTCCATGGGACAAGAAAAAATTTATTAAATTTTGGGGCGGATCCGGATTCAGGTCCGGCATTGACGGAGGTATGCGCTCTCTGAGTGCTGCCCTACTGTTATTACTATTATTATTATAATTATTATTATTATTATTAGTATTATTACTACTACTACTACTACTACTACTACAACTACTACTACTACTATTTTTCTTTCCGAAAAGGAGAGTTTATTTTCACCCTAGTTTGTCTGTTCGTTTGTTTGTCAGTTACCAGGATTATTCAAAAACTAAGAGAGAGATTTGGACCAAATTTGGTGGTTATAGCCCATGTCCCAGGGAACAATCGCCTAATGGGGACCGATCCGATCGTATTACAGATTACAGATCCAGAAAACATTTCTTTTGAAACCCTAATCAGTGATGTGAAAACCTAACCCTTTATGAAAAGTGGTTTGAAAATTACGTTGCCCTTGTTGGAGGGATGAGCTCCATTGAGTGTCCCTCTACGTATTATTATTATTATTATTATTATTATTATTATTATTATTAATTATTAATGGCAGTGCGTTAGTGGACATTTGTGCTGGGAAGGGGTTGGTGATAGCCAATACCCTCTTCAGGCACAAAATGATCCACAGGTATACATGGCGAGTGATGAGAAGCGTGGGTGGTGAACTGAATGAAAGGAAGGCAATGATTGATTGTGTGTGTGGATGAAAGGATACGAAAAGGTGTAATGGATTCAAGAGCTTATAGAGGTTGGGGGAGTGGACTTTCTGACCACTACTTGGTGGTGGCCAGAATCAAGGTCCATTTGGGAGGGAGAAATAGAAGAAGGGAAGGACGGGAAGAAGAAGTATTTGTAAGGAGAGTTGAAAGGTTACAAGAGGATGAGAAAAAGGCAGAGTATAAGAGAGAAGTGGAGGAACGTTTGGGCAAATATGAATTGGAGCAGATGGGGGATGTGGAAGGTGTGTGCAGGATATTTACAGAAGAAATATGTGCAGCATGTGACGTGGTGTGTGGGATGAAGAGAAGACGGAGGGGTGTGCAAGGAACAGCGTGGTGGAATGAAGACGTGACAGGCTGTGGTACAAAAGAAGAAAGCATACAATGAATGGATGAGAAATAGGGGCGTGGAAGAAGTTGAGAGGTGGAAGAGAGAGTTATATGTAGAAAGAAAGAGAGAGGTGAAAAGATTAGTAAGAGAGAGTAAGAAGAGAGCAGATGAGGAATTTGGAAGGAACTTGAGTGTAAAGTGGAGGGACTGTAAGAAAATGTTCTGGAAAGAGGTGAAAAGAGTAAGACAGGGTGGAAGTGAAGTTAGCAGGGGAATGAAAGATAAAAACGGTAGATTACTAGTGGAGAAGGGAGAAAAAGTGAGCAGATGGAGAGAACACTTTAAGGAATTGTTGAACATAGAGGATGGAAGTAATGCGAGTATAAGTGGCTGGGGAATGGCTGGGAGGAGGAGGGAGGCGAGAAGACAGGAAGAAATCAGTAGGATAGAAGTTGTGGAAGCAATGAAGAAAGTTAAATTGGGGAAAGCCCCAGGAATTGATGGAGTGTGTGGTGAAATGCTGAAGTATGGGGGAGAGATAGTAGTAGAATGGATGTGGAAAATGTGCAGATTGGCCCGGGAGGAAGGTAGAGTCCCGGAGGATTGGGAGTCAGGTATAATTAGTCCCTTGTACAAAGGAAAAGGGGAAAAAGAAGTGTGTGGTAATCATAGGGGCATCTGTCTTCTTAGTATAATAGGAAAAGTGTATGGTAGGATACTTATTGACAGAGTTAGAGAAAGAACAGAGGAATTAGTTGTAGAAGAACAGGGAGGCTTTAGGAAGGGAAGAGGTTGTGTAGATCAGATATTCATTCTTAGGTCTTTAGTGGAAAAGTTTCTAGAGAAGGGAAAGAAGTTGTATGCGGCTTTCATGGATTTGGAGAAAGCATATGACAGGGTGGACAGACAAGGATTGTGGAAAATATTAAGAATATATGGAGTAGATGGGAAGTTGTTGAGTGCTGTGAAGAGTATATATGATGGTGCTAAGGCTGCAGTGCGTGTGGATGGTGAACTGATTTAATTTTTCTCTTTGAAGGTTGGGTTGAAACAGGGATGTGTCATGTCTCCATGGTTGTTCAATCTGTACATGGATGGGGTAATAAAAGAAGTACAAGGTAGGGTAGTGGATGTTGGAGTGGCCCTGGTGAGAGAGGGTAGTGTTTAGAAACTCCCTGTACTGTTGTTTGCAGATGATACTGTGTTGTTGAGTGAAGACGAAGGAGAGCTGCAAGGCTTGGTGGATGAGTTTGGAGAGTGTGTAAGAAACGGAATCTAAAGGTGAATATAGGGAAGAGTAAAGTGATGGTCTTTGAGAGAGGTGAAGTCAGTGAATGTACAGCGAGGTTGGATGGTGAGGAATTTGAAAACGTGAGTACGTTTAAGTACTTGGGTAGTGTGATGAGTAAGGATGGAGGTTTGGAGGGTGAAGTGCTTGAAAGGGTACAGCAGGGAAGAAAGGTTGCTGGTTCCTTGAAAGCAGTGATAAGAAGCAGGGAAGTGAGCATGGAAGTAAAAAAGTTACTACATGACAGTATTATGATACCAACTCTAACGTATGGAAGTGAAGCTTGGACGTTGTTGGAAGGACACAAGTCAAGAGTGAGAGCAGTGGAAATGAGTTATTTAAGAGAAGCCTGTGGAGTCACATGGAGAGACAGGCTGACAAATGAGGATATAAAGGAGCGTTGTGGTGTGGATGTGGATGTGATAGGAAGCGTTAGGAGGAATACACTGAGGTGGTTTGGCAATGTGGAGAGGATGGAAGGTGAAAGACTGACGAAGAGAGTGTATGTGAGTGAGGTGGAGGGGGGAAGAGGGAGGGGGAGGCCGAGGATGAGATGGAGGGATGGGGTGGAGAGGTATATGAGAGAGGGGTGTGTGCGTTGGGAGCGGGGCAGTGAAATGGCGGGGGACAGGGCGACGTGGAGGCGATTTGTTTGTGGCCACCCCGAACGGGATTGAGGCGTCTGGCAATAGATAGATAGATAGATAAATTATTATTATTATTATTATTATTATTATTATTATTGTTGTTGTTGTTGTTGTATTACAATCGGGACCCCTAACTCAGGTTCCACTCCAAGAAACGGCTGGAGATCTTTTGATTATGTAATGCCAAAACGGGTGTTGGCCGGCCATCTACCCTGTACTGGACTGCGATATCCTATCTCGAGCCCTACACCCTAAGGAGGTAATATGGAATTGGTTGCTATCGTTTTACTCCACCCAGGTAGTCAAATATTATGTTATACTGCCGTTCATATATAAAACATAAGGTGTTCTTAGTGTCATACCTTTATACTGTACCTCAGCCTGGTAATATGCAAAGACAGTACACACCTCTGGAGCTCATATGAGGCGGTCCCTAAACATCAACGAACTGTGCCTTTTTTCAGGAAGCAAAAAGGCATTAAATTAACATAAATACATCACCTTCCAAACAACTTAAACTGTCGTTGTACTTACAAGAAAACTCGCTTGTTGCTGCCACATTCTGCAGTACCTGGAGATATAAAGTAAAGAGTTAAGATAAACGAGAACATAATGTAAAACACAGTATACTAAATCTATGTTCATATTTCTTACTGACGAAAGAAAATGGTCATACTGATGTAACAAGAGACGAGTATTTTCATGACAGACCATGTAGAAGATTCACTGTGACTGGTGGTGAGGTAGTGAGTTTGACTGTTACCGTTGTTTTTGTTACCCTAGACTCTTCTGGACGTGAACCTAGTGAACTGCAGGAAACTGGTCATTTCAATTGGGTGCTTGTGGGGAACTTTTGTTATGATAATGATAAAGGATTGTTTGGGTTATAAAAGTGAGGTGCATAAGGTAAGTGCGTTGCGGCATGGAAAGTCTGCGTTACAGTGAAGGCATAATGGATTCATTCTGAAATTTATTTTGATTCGGTACTACAGCAAGGAAGGGTGATGGTTACATCTAAGCCTTAGCAGTGCACTAGCGTCTTTATAAAAAGGGATGTATGTCTGGTCGGGGTTCATGAAGGCTTCTATTTGGCTGGAGTTATTAGATGGCTGTTGCAGTTGTGTTTGCATAGATGTCTGAAGAGAAGAGTTGGTTGGAGGAGGGGGGATGGTGAGGCATTACGTGTAGTGTTTTTTTTTTTCCCTTTCTGGTAGAAGAAGCGCAACATAATGTAACATGGGTGGGATGAGTCCTGTGATGAAGCAATGAACTATATACCTTGCACGTTCATATCGCCTTTCATCGGAAGTACTTGTTTTTCGTGTAAGGGATCTGCATTTGTGGTCTTTTTACACCTTGGTATTATTCTAAATGATATGTGAAGCTTTTTCATGCGTGTGATTCTTATTGTTTGAATGAACTATTTGTAGACTGCTGCCTGTTATTCCTTCTGCTGTCCGAAAATAAAGCCTGTTAGTGTTTTCAAGGCATCAGCTCAATGAGATGCCTTTACATTAATGTTGTTTTTAAGCTGAGTGAATTCATGGGTATATCCAAATTATGTCCAGTGGGAGTGATTAGTAAAAAAGGAAGACGAGGGTGTGTTTCAGGAATGCAGAGAGTACTGACTGACTTAGTTAAGCAGTCATTCTGCTTTGTTTAATCCAGTATTCTTGTGAGTATAAGTACTGTTAGAATTTGGTTTGGTGCTTGATGTGTATTAGAGCACTGAGAAACTATCGTTAGGTCATTATCATAAGACAAAACTGATACTAATAGAGGGAGAGATTAGTAGGTCGTGGTGGGAAAAGTTGAAGAGTTAGGATGAGAGGAGTGAGCCATTTGGTACAGACAGTCTTCCGAATGTGAAGATTTGATTTTGGTTGTGTACTTTGAGCCTGTTTGTCTGGTAAGAAGTTAGTTTAACGTTGCTTGTCATTATATTCCATATTTATCTGTAAGGTTTTGTTTATCAGAATATCTTGGTACTTTATGGTAAGCTTTCTTCATATCTTTTGCTTTTAATGTGGTTATTAATGAGAGTTATTTTTGAATGATACAATCTGCTCTTATTTGAATCAGCTTAGAAATGTGTGTTGGTTCAGTGCTTGGGTCGAAATCAATGTAGGAAATCAGTCAGAGGAATGAAGGGGATAATGTTCATTAACAAAATCCTTTCATGATTTTTGATGATGTGCAAAGCAGAGAGATACTGGCCTGTACAGTAATGAATTATTAGATGTTCAAGTCTGAAGCCAAGGTATTTCAGATGGATGTTTGAGATCCACCTCTCTCCCCTATTAATGTCTTCCTCTTCCTCTCCAATTTATCTGAAAAATATCCGGGAAATAGTCTCGGCCCATCTAACTACCACTCCTCGCTGGTGTCGGTCGACGCTTAAAAATCTAGAAAAGTTATAGATTGCCAGCGTTTCCAAGGCAATGCACGATGGTCTCCTGACTGCTACATTCCGCGGACATGCCTCTGTGCTATTATCATGAGGTTTACCGTGGCACAAGAACATTGATTCAAAATCTTATGTTTGGATGGTTTAACCTTCGACTCAATAAACCCCTTTAAAAGACAATAAAAAAAAAATGTGTCCAGGGATAATTACTCAAGAAACCATATTTGAAGCGAGTTGGTGGAGAAATAACAGAATGGCGCCACACTGAAAAGTGCTTGAAAGAAAGAAATGAGACAGAAACTGAGCAAATAAGGTAGGACTTCACATTACTGTGGAGAAAAAATCACAGAATCATGGAGCCTGACGTACTTATTCCAGATTCCCAAATCATTCAGTTGGAGTCACAGTGGTGATAAATGAACAATGAATAATGTGATCACAAGCATAATCATCCCACATCTAATGGTCTCGGGTTCGATTCTCCGGCCGATCATGAAACCTTTGAATAAACATGCACGTAATCTAAGCACTGTGGTGGCTTCGTAGCACTTCTTCCTTAACTGTTTATTATTGCACATTTAATCCTTTTGCATATTAATGAACCATACAACATCGATAATAAAATGCATAAATAATACACTAAAGAATATCAAGATCCAGTATGCAAAACAAATCGCTAAGGATGAGGTGATAGGATGACTCGAATCCCAACGCGATTATACACCGTCTCAACCATAATCAACTCCCAACTCTGAACATGACTTTCATTCGTGACCAACAAATCTTCAGTTAATTTCCTCTCTTAAATCTGGCTTTTGTTACCTGCGGTGAAGCCGACAGGTCTGTAAGTGGTACACCTGGTTTTTTTTTTTCCCCCTCTCCTTCATGGAAAGTTTGAATATCTGCTCTTGGTGAGCTATAAGTGATTTTCTTATGAAAAACAGAGTTGCTCAACTTAAGATTTTGAGCTGATTTAACATGTCAGCTGTTGCGTCAGCTGAAGCATCAGCTGACTATTATGCAATTTTCAATTTCGGTTATAAAGAGGCATTTCAGCGACTTTCTTATGAAATACAAAGTTGCTCAGCTCGAAAAATTTGAGTTGATCTGAAACGTCAGCTGTTGCATCAGCTGATGCGTAGTTTCGCTGAAGATCTATGAAGATAGTGTCTTCTTGTTAGTTTCAGAATGGACAATAACCATGGGAAGATTTTGCTCTGCTCTTTCCTTGTACTGTACCTCCTAAATAATAATAATAATAATTATTATTATTATTATTATTATTATTATTATTATTATTATTATTATTATTATAACTTATTATTATTATTATTATTATTATTATTAATATTATTATTATAAATAAGTAAATAAATAAATAAATGAATAAAATGCATTAAAAAAAGCGATGATAATTTTCTCTCATAAATTCTGCCATTGCTAAAAGAACGGGAGACATGGGATGATCTGTGTTCTTGTGTGTCCCGCAGTAACAGCTCAGAGTTGGGGGTGGGCGTTGACCAGAAGTTTGGTGTATTTTATCCTCCTTTACTTGTTATAGATTTTTGTCCTTTTCTAACATCTTTCCTATTAGTCAGTGGCAGAAAAAGACAATGCTACGGCTCTACATCCTTTCCTTTATGCTTGAAACGTATTTTCGCTTTAATCTTTTTTATGACTTAATGGCAAAAAATAACAACACTAAGGGTCTGCCTCCTTTGCCATAACACTTCTTCGTGGCTAGCACCATTTTCCAGTGTTAATCTCTTGTTACAGCTCGGTGGCTGAACAACACAATACTACGACTCGTACATCGCATCTGTAACACCCTTTCTTGACAAGCACCATATTTTAGTGATAATTTCTTGTTATGGATCATTGACAGAGTAGGACAACACTGGTGACCCATTTCCTTTGTGTAACACTTCCCAGTGACCAACATCTTATTGTAGTGCTAACCACTTGCTGCAGCTCAGCATTCAAAAAGAGATGGCAGGTTTAGGCCAAGTTAAAGTGGACAGAGTGTGGTAAATCCAGGCACTACACCAGACTCTCATACTCAGAGGGAGGGGATGGTGCAAACGGAATCACATTCGGCCTACAGTCGTTTAGTTCTGAGTCTGATTCCTGTACAAACCATGAGAGCTTTGGGCGAAGTCTTCTTTGGCCCAGCCTGTTTGCACCAAGAACTATGATAACGACGTTGATTGTAAAGTGGACGGTTGCATGCTGTAGTCTGGGTGATGATAAGGACTTAGCAAAAACTGAATGTCCGCATTAATGATCCTCGTGCAGTCGATAGGCATCAAGGCTAAGCCTTCGACTTCTTGCCTCATGCTTATTTCCGAGTCTTTCCCTCCCCTGTGTCTCGTCAGCTTATAACAAATTCATTTTAACTTGAAGAAAATCATTATTCCTTTTCAGCTTAGTCGACAGCCAAGGTTAGCTAGATTATGCGACCGATTTGACAAGTAACCAAGGAGACTCTTTCCTGCCTCATAATTAAGGCTTATTGAGTTTTATGGCACCACAAATGAGCATTTAAGTTGTGGATGTGACTCATTTTTGTCAGGATAAAAACATATAAACAAATGATAACCAGTGAGCTGGTGGCCCAATTTTTGTGTATGCTTGCCTCTGCGTTCTTAACAAAGTGCTGTCCTTAACTTGACTCTCTCTCTCTCTCTCTCTCTCTCTCTCTCTCTCTCTCTCTCTCTCTCATCACCTTGTTAGGTCTCCACACCACAATGTGCCAACAACATAAGGCAAGTCAGAATAAGATGCAACTCAAAATAAATCAAAACACTACAATCTACATGTTTTGGTTTTATGTTACTGCAGTATAGAAATCGGCCCACACCAATGTAATGTAAGTTCATACAGTATTTCTCAAGCCCTTTGTTATGATGACCAATAATTTCAGTTTATTCTTGCTATTTCCAGACGATTTTTTCAACTTGGGAACAAAGTGTTGCGGTGAAGGTATTACTGAGGGATATTTATAACGCCTTCATTGAAACAGCCACCCATTAGACAGAATATATATTACTAGCCGAGAAGATCTGCCCTCCGGGCGGACTTTTTCGGCTAGGTCCTGCGGAGAGCTGATTGGGCCTTCGTCCAATATAACTAATGTAACTTTTCAACATGCAATTAATCCTAACAAATTGTATACCAAAACACTCCCTGGATCATGCTGATTCAGAATATGTATCATATGTGGAGGTAGACCCTAAGGGAGCCGAGTCTATAGGTAAGAAACATGCAGACACTTGCCTTTACTATTAGATTGACCGGTAGTAGCAAGAATTAAAATTCATAGGATTTCCTATCTCCGGGAAACCATTTATTACACTTATTGGTAACCATATATCCAAATGGACGTCTGGTGGTCTACTGGATCAAGGCTCTCCTATTGGATTGGCTCGGTAAAGGTTTCCATTTGAGGAGTAATTAAGGTTTATTGCTCACATAGTGTCATTGTCATTAAGTACCTTAATTGGCGGGACTGTGCAATCTAGCTCCAAACCCCTACTCTCCTGATGGGTTAAATAATGATTAGGATGAGGATGATAATAATAATAATAATAATCTATCTATCTATCTATTGCCAGACGTCTCAATCCCGTTTGGGGTGGCCACAAACAAATCGCCTCCAAGTCGCCCTGTCCCCCGCCATTTCACTGCCCTGCTCCCAACTCACACCCCCTGGGGGTAGGGGGGTTTTCAAGAATACTCCCCCAGTATCCCTGCTTGTCGTAAAAGGCGACTAAAAGGGTTGGCGGAGGGTTAGTGCCCCTCCCCGGAAAACAACTACCGGTAACTAAAAAAAAAAAACAAGAAGCCTCGGACAAGGAATAATAATAATAATAATAATAATAATAATAATAATACAGTAATAATAATCCAGTTCAACCACGTCAAAGTTTTGCTGAATTATGTAAACAAAGAGTCAGTATCCCTCAGCTCTACCCGTGCAGGAAGAAACTCCTACACAAGGTTTCACAACGAACGGAGTTGTGTTACCCAGAAATTATATAGATTATAGTTTCAACTGTCGTAACATGGTACAAATAGTAGTAGTAGTAGTAGTAGCAGTAGCAGTAGTAGTAGAAGTAGTAGTAGTAGTAGTAGTAGTAGTAGCAGAAGTAGGAGCAGTAGCACCACCAGCAGTAGTAGTACCGCGTAGTAGTAGTAGTAGTAGTAGTAGTAGCATAAGTAGTAGTAGTAGTAGCAGTAGTAGCCCAAGACTCATCTGATATATGAAGTCAGTGGACTGAAGCTGAAATTATCCTCCAATAGTTCACCGTCCTCCTTTGGGGGGACAGGGAGGGAACTGAGGGACGTTTGAAAACCGGGAAGTAGAGCCAGCAACTTAAATCGGTGCCACCACGTGAAAGGGTTCCACTCCAACACAGGAAGAGTTCTTGATGAAGAAAGGCAAGGCTTAGGATTACCACCAATTGACGGCATGTGGGTTATTTTATGCAGACAAACGATTCTTCCATAAGAATATTCCCCTAGAATACAACACGCATCAGTCCAGCACTGCTGGATGAACTGGGAGAAATGTAAAGACAAGTCCTTATAATACTATTGCTCGTGTTCTCTGGAAATCTAAGAAGTACCGACAACAGGTCTACGATCGGTATGCTGCCGTACCTGCGCCTTACTTTCATCCAGGGTTGGGGGTAGAGAATGGAGAGAAATTTATGGTTTACGAATGAACAGCGTTATAAAGTAGAACGGGACAGTAATCTGGGTGAAGAAAAAATGTTGATGAGAGAGAGACCGGGGGGAGACAACCACTCCCTGCACTGTCCACCTGCACACTGAGTGCCATAACGCTAGTGATATGCAGACTTGGACCACTTCTTACTGAGCGACTTATTCTGCACGTTACTAGTCAGTATCCTCCCGTACATCTGGTAAATTATTTCGATACATAAACGTTTCGTGTAATATACAAGAGAATGTTAATGTGTAATATCATAAAGTAATTAGGCCTAACAAGGGATAGCTGCTACGAAGCTTCCTATAAACCCTGATGAAGGTGGCATTAGAGACTTGGCAAAATCTCCTCCTAGATGATTTATTTTGCATACTACGCTTTAACAATTTCAGTTCTCTGACGTCATTTTCATTTCTTTTTCCCTGTCTGTAAATGATTATCTTCATTTTTAAGAAAAGTTCCTAACTATAATGGTTAGATACTCGTACAAACTTAATCAACCCATTTATCTAAAATATGACGTCTATCTAGTTGTAGTGTAGGGAGTAGACTGTAGCACCAGTCGAGTAGGGAGGTACTCTCAAGGTGGATGGAAAGCTGATGACAGGGAGAGATGGAGCTCTCGTTTCGTCAGCCCTCGGGACTACCTCCTGACCATGTCCCTTTGCTGAACTTTTTCGGTGTTTCAGTAACACAGAGAGTAGGGCAGCATGCTCTCCAATACAAGTTGCTCTAACTGTCAACACCAAACTACATGCACATTACGTACGTCACTTCTTATTCAAAACTTTACCCACCCACCCCACCAAAATGGCATCTACTAACCAAACCTCGGAGTCCCCAGGGAAAGGAGGGGGGGGGGGGAATCATAGTCCCCATCATCCACCCCTCTCCCATCGACGACCCAGCAAGTTGCCTGGAACCACTGTCTGACTCACTTCTTAATTTCTCTAACATTCGCGGTCTTTCCTCTAACTTTCTCTCTGCTGAGCACCACCTCCCGTCCTCGAACCCACACCTTCTCTACCTAACTGAGACTCAGCTGTCTGAGAATACCGAAAACAAACCTTTCTCTGTATCCTCATGCGTTCTCTATATTCATTTCAAAACCAGCATTGGCTATTAATTATTTGTACGCAATGACACATCTTGCTCTCGTGTTCTTGAACTTGAAACTTCTGAATTCTCTACTCTCTGGCGTCCGCTTTCCCGTCATTCTCTGAGTAAATATATTCGTACTGTTTACTTATCCTCTAATTCTACTGTCTATGAAAAATTCTTCAACAATCTTGCTTCTAAGACGAAACACAACCTACCCATTTCTTCTTTCTCTGAAATCTCCATTCTAGGAGATTTCAATGTTCATCACCATCTTTGGCTCTCCTCTCCTTTCACTATGCCACCTTGTGAACAAGCCTATATCTTTTCTATCTTTAATGACCTAGAGCACCTTGTACAGCATTCTACCCATATCCCTGACCGTTTTGGAGAGAGTTCCAACATACTTGACCTCTTCTTTTCAACTAATCCTTCTGCTTACACTGTAAATCTTTCCTCTCCGTTGGGCTTCTCCGATCACAACCTTATCACCTTAATAACATGTCCTATTGCTCCAGTACGGCCTGTGGACCCTCCAAAGAAGTGTCAGTTGTGGCACTTTGGAGCTGCTGATTGGGAAGCCCTCAGGCAGTACTTCTTTGATTTTCACTGGAATGATTATTGCTTCCATGGCCGGGAGCCATCTGAGTGTGCCTTGCACATGACGAAGGTTATTCTCTCGGGCATGTAAGCATACATTCCTTTCTCACATCCTTTGACTAATGCAAAAAAAAAAAATTGTTTAATCACTCTTCTTCTAATGCTGTCCACAACAAGGAGAAGGCCTACAAAAGGTACCCGAGCCAACGCACTCCTGAATCTCATCTCTTTTATGTGTCTGCCCGCAATCGTGCTAAGTCTGTTGTTCACTTTGCTAAAAATAATTTCATTCGTACTAAATGCTCAGAACCCTCCAATCCAAATTCTTCCCCGTCCTTCTGGCACCTTGCCAAAAACCTTCCTAACAACTTTACCTCAACATCCTTCCCTCCTCTTTTCCACTCATGGTTCTGTAGCTATTTTTTCTACTGATAAAGCAGAACTCTTCTCTCAGACTTTCTCCTCCAGTTCTACCTTAGATGATTCTGATGTTGTTCCTCCATCCTTACCCCCCTCTGACTTCCTCATGGTAGACATTAAGATTTCTCCAACTGATGTAGTTTCTGCCGTCATTGGCCTCATTACTAATAAAGCATATGGTCCTGATGAAGTCCTTCCTGTTGTCCTCAAGAACTGTGCTTCTGTGCTTACACCCTGCCTAGGTAAACTCTTTCGCCTTTGCCTATCAACTTGTACCTTTTCTTCTTGCTGGAAGTTTGCTCTCATTCAGCGTGTCCCAAAGAAGGATGACAATTCCCAACCCTCTAAATATCGCCCAATTGCTTTAACATCCTTTGTTTCAAAAGTTTTTGAGAGTATTCATTACAAAAAAAAATATAGCATCTTTTCTATCACAACCTTCTTTCTTGTAGTATGGGCTTCGCCCGGGATGCTCCACTGACGATCTTCTCACCTATCGTTCAGACTCCTGGTCATTTTCCTTTCAGGACTTTGGCGAAAGCTTTTCAAGAACTCTTGGCATCTCAAAGGCTTTCGATCGAGTCTGGCATAAATAATTAATTTCAAAACTTCCCTCTTATGATCTCTATCCTTCTATCTGTGCCTTCATCTTTATCATCCTTTCTCGTCGTTCTATAGCTGCTGTACTAGACGGCCACTGTTCTCCTAGACCTATCAGTAGCGGTGTTCTTAAAGGCTCTGTCCTGTCACCAACTTTCTTCTTTTTTTTCATCAAGGACCTTCTATGTTGTACAGTCGTGGTCATAAATAATCACCTATCATCCTGTACCCCGTGCCTCAGACTGGCTCCCTTATGCGCGGCAAGTCACACTGGAGTAAGAGGGGCTGAGAGGGATGGGCCAGAGAAGGGAAGGTGGGTGGGGGGACGAACGATGGTGCTGGGGGTGGAGTGGGGGAAGGGAGGGAGGGGAGGTAGGGAAGGTAAAATGAAATGCGAAGTTATGGCCACATAATTTGTCTATTTTCTTTCATTCGGGGCATCATATAAAGGAGTTACTATTCGGTAGATAAAGCTGCATTATTGTATAGCGGTGTCAGATAAACTTTAGTTACGTGGTGATATCAAGGACTGGCTCGTGAGAGAAATATACTAACGTGACATTAAACATTTGTGCGGAGCCAGATATTTGTGTTTATCCGTGTATTTTGACTTCAGACGCAGAATGGAATCTGGATGGCTTTGACTTTCGTAATGTTTGTGTAAGAAACGTCCTTTACCCTTTCATGTAATTAATTTTTGGAACCAAATATTATATGCAACCTATGACATGGCTGTGTTCACTGTAAATATGATCACCCTCGCGGTATACACTCACTCTATACAGTCACCATCATGTAAATTCAATAATTATTTAATGACATCTCTATATGAAAATGCTATTTAAAATAAATGTGCATAAAAGGCTAATAAATTTGATGTCTGTGCTCATGGGTGGATATGATAATGGTATCTCTCATTAACTGTTAGAGGGAAAATGAAATAAGATCCTACCCAGACTCTCAAAATATATCTATGTCAATGTTTACCGACACTGGTCAAGCCAAAGCAACCAGGAACGCCTTAGTAAGAAGTCCAGTGGCCTCATGTCTTAAAAACCTCATGCAGGCTTCGCGGCACCGGAGAAACAATGTTGTTGATGGTTTGCTGGTTTCGTCTGAACAGCTCCCACTCGTCTTTGGTGTGCTGGAGGAGGCGGGCCCGTGTCCTTTCGTACTCTGGCTTCCACGCCACGCGTTGACAATCTGGGCCCAACTCAATCTCGATGGCTCTGCACCAAATTTGATCTATCACGCCAGTATACTTCTCTCACGGGCCAGTCCTTGATATCACCATGTATCTAAAGCTTGTTATCTGACGCCGTTATACAAGGTGTAATGCAACTTCATCTACCAAATAGTAACTCATTTATATCATGCCCTGAATGAAAGAAAACAGACAAATTATGTGGTCACAACTTCGCATTTCATTCTCCCTCCCCTACCTACCCTCCCTCCCCTCCCTCACTCCACCCAAGCACCATCGTTCGTCCCCCCCACCCACCTTCCCTTCTCTCTCTGGCCCCTCCCTCTCAGCCCCTCTTACTCCAGTGTGACTTGCCGAGCATAAAGGAGCTAGTCTGAGGCACGGAGTACAGGAGTATAGGTGATTATTTATGGCCACGACTGTACATCTAACCCTATCCACTCATACACTGATAACGCCTCCTTTTACCTCTCCATTCACTTCCCACAGCGTCCATCGCAGCAGTTACTTCAATAAACAAGGGATGAGGCTATGGTACACCTAATGTCTGACTTGGCTCATATCTCTGACTGGGATAAAGATATTCCTGTTGTTCTTAATGGATCAAAAGCTCAGTTTTTATGTATCTCAACCCAACAAAATCTTCCACGAGTGTCCTCTACCTTTTAACATCTACCCCAATCCTCAGTCATCTTTAAATATACCTGGGGTTTCATTCTTTCGGGATTTATCTTGGAAACAACATAAGTATTACCTCACTTGTAAAATCTGCTTCCAAGCGATTGGTTGCGCTAAGCCGACATCCGTACCTTCTTTACCCCTGCACAATTGTTGGCTTTATACGCGCGTTTTATTTGCCCATTTGTAGAGTACAACTCTCATGTGTGGGAAGGCTCCCCACATACAGCTCTTTTCACTAACGTAGATTCAAGGGCTTTGCATCTCATTAACTCTCCTCTTCTTATTGGGTCCCTTCAACCTCTGTATCTTCGCCGCACAGTTGCATCCTTATCTCTTTTCTATCTCTGCTTAAATGGTCACTGCTCCTCTGAACTGTCTGCTTGTATCCCTCCACCACTACGGCGGGTGAGTAGCATCCATCTAACAACAAACTCTCATCTCTTTTCCGTCTAACTCTAATGCAAGAGTTGATAATTACTCCCAGTTTTTCTTGTATGCGACAAGTTAACTCTGGAACTGTCTTCCTCTGTCTGTATTTCCTACTGCCTATGATCTCCAATCTCTCAAACGCAGTGCGTCCAGGCATCTCGAAATGAACTGCTCTTGAACTTGGGTGTCTGTTATCTTTTTTGTTTGTTTGTTTGTTTTTTCTTGGAGGGATCACTTTGTGGGCTCCTGGTCTTTGGTTCCTACTTTTTCGCACTAAAAAAAAAAAAAAATCTGTCTATCTATCTATAGCTAGACTGCCTTAACCCTGTAAGGGGTGGTACCATATCGTTCCATGTCGCCGTGTCACCTACCATTTCCCTACCCTCATTGCAACTTACACCCACATCCCCTCTCTCATATACCTCTCTGCTCCATTCTTCCAGCTCATCCTCGGTCTCCCCCTCCATCTCCCCCCCCCCCTCCTCCAACTCACTGACATACACTCTCTTAGCCAGCTTCTCACTCTCCATCCTCTCCCCATAGCGAAACAACTTCAGTGTGTTTATCCTAACTCTTTCTGTCACATCCACATCCACACCATAATTCTCCTTCACTTCCTCATTTGCCATTCTGTCTCTGTAACTCCACATGGTCCTCTCATATAACTCATTTTCACTGCTCTTACTCTTGGCTTGTGTCCTTCCTGCAGGGTCTAAGCTTCGCTTCCATACGTTAGAGTTGGGATCACAGTAATGTAATGCAGCAACTTTATACTTCCAAGCTCATTTCCCTATTTTCTATCAATACTTTCAGTGAACCAACAGCCGTTCCTTCCTGTTGTACCCTATCAAGCACTTCATCCTCCGAAGTTCCATCCTTACTTATCAAATTATCCATGAACTTGAATGCACTCACAATTACCTACCAACAAAGCTCCAGGCCCAGATGGAATTCCGCCAATTGTTTTGAAAAAGTGTTCCCCTGAACTTGCCTCTGTCCTAGCTAAATTATTCAGACTATGCATACATTCTTCTTTATTCCCAAATTCATGGAAAGAAGCCAATATCCACCCAATTCCAAGGAAAGGAAGTTCGTCTGACCCCTCTTATTACAGACCAATAGCTGTCACATCTTCTCTTGGTAAAGTATTTGAAACTTTAATTAATAAGCACATTGTTAAACATCTTGAATCCAAAAACTTAATTAGTGATAGACAATATGGTTTTCGCCACGAAAGATCCACCATTGACATACTCAATCTCTTAACTCATACCATCCATCAATCAATTGATCTTTTTGGAGAAACTCATGCAGTAGCTCTTGATATCTCTAAAACTTTCGACAGAGTATGGCACCGTTCCCTGCTGTCCAAACTCCCTTGCTATGGACTAACGTCTTTTGTTCCTTTGATCTCTTCATATCTTAGTGACAGGAAAATAAGAGTAAAAGTAGATGATGTATATTCCAATTTCCACTCAATTAACGCCGGCGTGCCGCAGGGATCAGTTCTGGCGCCGACCCTATTTCTGGTTCATCTTAATGATCTCTTATCTGTCACCCACAATCCCATTCACTCATATGCAGATGACTCAACACTACATAGTTCATTCACACTCAGACATCCATTTACAAAGTCTAATATCTCTACCTCTCAACTCAGTACAGCCATCTCCATAAGTCAAGATCTATCTACGATCAGTGAATGGGGACAAAACAACCTTGTCTCTTTTAATGCTAGTAAAACTAAATATATACAGTTTACTAATAGACAGATTTTGCCAGATTCGTACATTACTTTCAGTGCTACTAATATTCCCATCTCCAAAAGCATTGAAATTCTTGGCATCTCACTTAACAGTGCCCTCAGGTGGACCCCTCATGTCAGATCACTTGCTAAAACCGCCTCAAAGAAACTTGGATTATTGTACAGAGTCCGTAACTTCTTCGTCGATGAGCAGTTAGCTATAATTTATAAGAGTCATGTGTGCTCTCAGCTTGAATATTGCTCACCCTTGTCGAATGGTTGTGGAGAGGTTGCATTATGACAACTAGACAAAATTCAGAACAAAATTGTTAGAATCATTAACAACCCTGTCATTACATATAAACTACCTCCCCTGCAAGTAAGAAGGAATGTTGCCTCCCTTGCATTATTTTACAGATATTTTTTTGGCAAATGCTCAGACGAAGTTGCGTCCATGGTGCCACCTCTCCATGCCTTCCCTCGTGCTACACGGGCATCTGGTAGTGCTCATGACTGGAATGTCACTCAGCCATATTGCAGAACTTCTGCCTATCAGAATTCTTTCATTCTCCGAACTGCATCTCTCTGGAATTCGCTTCCCCAGAGTTGTTTCCCTCCAAATTTCAACCCACAGCTGTTCAAGTCTAACTGTTACAGATATTTTATGAACGGAGGACGCCAGTAATCTGGTGTATGGATTTTTTTTTTTTTAACTCCTTTGTTTTTCCTTCCTTCGTTCTGTTATTTATATAAAAAAAAAAAATCCATTTCCTCTTTTTCCAAACTCACTGTGCATTCAGTGGCTATTTATCCAGAATATCACAACTGTACTCTTCCCTGTTTTAATCTTTAGATTCCGTTTCATACATACTTACCTAGACTCATTCACCAAGCCTTGCAGTTCCCATTCGTCTTCACTTCACAATACAGAATCATCTGCAAACAACGGAAAAGAAGTTTCCAAACGCTGCCCTCTCTCATTATGGTCGCTCCAAAATCCACTGCCCCACCTTGTATCTTTTATGTACAAATTGAACAACCATGAAAACATGACGCATCCCAGTTTCAGTCGAGCATGCAGATAGAAAAATTCACAGTTCACAAGTCACATGCAGTGCAGCCCTAGCGCCCTCATACATAGGCTTACTCTTCTCGGCATCGAACAGCTTCCCATTTACTTCAGATATTTTTAATATTTTCCATATTCCGTGTCTATCCACACTGATATATGCTTTCCCTAAATCCATGAAGGCAACACATATCTTCTTCCCTTATTCTCTAGAAACTTTAGCACTAAACTCCTAAGAATAAATATTATCTGATATACACAACCTCTTCCCTTTCTGAAACCTCCCTATTCATCTCCAACCAAATCCTGTTATTTTCCTTACTTTGTCAATAAGTATCCTACCAATTACTTTTTCCTGTTACACTAAAAAGACATATGTCCATATGTCTACCACACACTTCTTTTTCCCCTTTTCCCTTTAAAAAGAGGAATAATTATACATGACCTCCAATCCTCTGCGACTCTGTCTTGTTCCCAGGCCAATTTACACATCAATATCCACTCCACTACTCTCTCTCCCCTGTACTTCAGCATTTAGCCCCTCACTCCATCAGTTCCTGGGACTTTTCCCATTTTGACTTTCTTCATTGCTTCCACAACTTCCATCCTTCTGATCTCTTCCTCCCTTCTCATCTCCCTTCTTCTCCCAGTTATTCACTAGCCACTTATACGAGCGTCACTTTCACTCTATAAGTTATATAATTAATTAAATTGTTTTCTCCATCTGCTCACTTTTTCTCCCTTCTCCACCTGCAATCTCCCATTTTTATCTTTCACTACCCTACAGCCTCCATTATTACCCTGTCTTACCCCCTTAGCCTCCTTCCAGAACATTTTCTTACATTCCCTCCACTTTACACTCAGATACGGTCCAGACTTCTCATCCACATTCTTCACTATCTCTCTTACTGCTCTTTTCACCTCTCTCTTCTTCTCTACATATAACTCTTTATTCCGTCTCTCCCATTCCTCCATGTCTCTGCTTCTCATCCACCCATTATATGCTTTCTTCGTTTGTGCCACAGCTTGTCTCGCCTCATCAATTCACCATGCTGTTCATTGCACCCCCTTTCGTCTTCTCTTCACCCTACATATCACCTCACATGCTGCATAGATTTCTTCGGTGAATATCTTGCACACATCTTTCACCTCCCCCATTTGCTCCAAATCATATCTATCCGGTCGCTCCTCTGCTTCTCTCATATATTCTGCCTAGTTTTCAACCTCGTGCGACCTTTCTACCCTTTCTGTATGGACTGCTTCCCTGCCTTTTTTTCCCTCTGTTCATCCAGCACATTTGTACCTTCACTCTCACAACAACTAAGTGGTGGTCAGAATGTTCACTCACCCAACTTCTGTACGCTCTCGCATCCTGTACAGATCCTCTCATTCTCTCATCCGGACACAAATAATCAAGCATTGCCTTCCGCTCATCCAGCTCAGCACCCACCCTTCCCATCACTCGCCATGTATACTTGTGGATAATTTTCTCCCAAAAGAAGGTATTGGCTGTCACCAACGCCCCCCCCCCCCCGCACAAATGTCTACCAGTGCACTACCACTTCCATCCACCTCGGCAGGCACACCCCACTTGCCAACTATTCCATCCACCTTCACAATCCCTATTTTTCCATTCATATCTCCAATCAAAAACACTCCCTCATTCCTTTCAGACTTTTCCATGCATGCTTCCACTTTACGAACGCACGGACCCAGGCACGCACGCACGCACGCATGACCAGCCCAATCACTTAATACCTGCTCCACCATACGGTAGGTGGGCCGGGACACAATTACATGTACTGTACTTCACCTCATCGGACTGAGGGCAATAATATTCTCTAATGCTATTTATACAGGGTGGCCCAAGAGATGTTATAGAAGCTTCATGGAGTTATTCTAGGGTTAATTTTGAATAGATGTTGCCCGGTGTTATCTCTTCACCACTTGTTGTCACCACTTCTGTCATCACTACCTCTGTATCAACATGGATCCAATTCTCAGTGTTACAGAGCTTCAGTTATTGATGATATTACGAATGAAAATGGTCTCCACCATAATTATCATAAGATCATCAGCAACTGTGGCTCCGTAACGGTTAAGAATTTAACCCATATTGATACAGCATTTTTTTTTTTTTTTTTAGTTTTAAAGTAGCTGTAGAGAGACTTCTTGTTTTTTTCTTCTGAAAAACGTCCCAGTATATCCTGCAAATATCAACTTACTCTACTTTGTATTAATAACCTGCGAGAAGATATTAAGGTGTTATTGTTCTTACTGATCAACCCCAGTCTGTCTGGCCGAGCAGACCCATCAACCGCAGAAAAGCAACAATCTTTACAAGGCCATGCCTTGGGGTGAATCGGTGTTCCATTGCGGCTGACTGTGCCTCACCACAGCGTGGTGCAGGGAAAAGTGTGGAGGTTAGGTTCCTAGATGAAAGCCCCATTTGCGCCTATACCCAATTAACAGGGGCACCATTGTAGGCTCTACTCCACCTTCTAATTTGGTTGTATAGTTACCACCCAGAATCGTAAATGACATCCTGAGTTATAGGAAACCATTAAGCTTGTCACTCACTGTAGCGTCACCTTAAGTGGAAAAATCGTCAAAAAGTGAAAGAAAGGAAAGGGAAAAGTAGGAAAAGAATAGCGCAGACACAGAGATAGAGTGGGAAAGAGGACGGAAGTAGTAGGCAGCTTTTCATAAATGAGTAAATAATGGTCGCCACCACCTACTACCTACATAAAGTAATTAAATTACTGACTCACTGACTTCGTCTCCAAGGTCGTCTTGGCTCAACGTTTTCACTTCACCTCACACAGTTCAGTACCACTCTTATTAGTTCCTTTCTCGGCACTCCTACCTTTACTCTACTTCTTCCATGTTCGTGTTCTCTCTCTCTCTCTCTCTCTCTCTCTCTAGAGGTGATTGTGATTTTTTTTTCTTTTTTTTTTTGTCCGACTCTAGGCATAGGTTTCACAGCCTGCTTCCAAGGTGGTGGATGATGTTCACAAAAAAAGGGTGAGGGGACGAGAACCTGCACTATTAGGTGTGCTCTGCCAGTATTACACACACACAAATATATGTATATATATATATATATATATATATATATATATATATATATATATATATATATATATATATATATATATATATATATATATATATATATATATATATATATATATATATATATATATATGTATATATATATATATATATATATATACCAGGGTAAATATCTCCATGCATACAGGTGTTGCCCGCTATTATCTCAACAACACTTGTTACTACTGTACCACCATTATCATTATCACCTTCATCACTACCATTGTCATGACTACCACTACTACCATTACCAATGTCATCACTGTAAAGGAGGTAATTGTGAAGGACAGATGCACATTCCATTACTTTCACATATATACTGCATATGTCTCCTTTCCTCATCGTTCCTTATTTCCTCTACAGTTATCGTCCTTTGTTATTATATTTTCTTCACTTCGTGAGACATGAGTGACGGTATTGGAAGCAGGAAAATCCAGTGCATGTCGAAGAAAAAAATTAATGCTTCACTGCTCGTGAAAGTAAATGATTATTTTAACAATCACATAGTCAAGTTCGTGCTAAGTGATTTAACAAAGACAAAAGAAATATTTTTTACTGTACTCATGCAACTTACTACACGACTTTTTAAATCTTAAGAATGTCCCCACAAACCACCACCACCACCACCTCCGTGAGGGCTGCTAGGACATAAAGACCCCATCCTGCCTGCCGTGGTGGTCCCCGGAGTTACATTGCACCTAATACTGGTTGGGGTGGAGGTATACCTCTGTGCACAAGTTTGTTTTCCTAAGCTAAAGAAAATAAAGAAAAGGAAAAAAAAGAAAAGAAAAGAAACCTACACCGGTCACTTCATAGAATTCGGTGGTAGCAGGTGGGCTCGGGCCTCCCTCCGTATACTAAATTTAGCTTTTGCACTGAACTCATATACCTCAGTGAACTGCTGAAGAACGCTTTAACACCATTCACTGTAACTGCCCACGGCATGCTGCGATAGGAGCACCACCCGAGTGTAGCAGGTGTGTAGTGCTTTGTGACTGGTAGCACAAAGCCAAGATGTGCAACTAGTAATTCCTAGGAAATATATTCATAGTATTTTCTACATAATTATAAACACAGGCCTTGTTATAATCACATACTCTACTGCACACTATGATAAGCGAAACTAAAAACTTGTCTTATTCAGAGAAAAACCCTTTGGCAATCCAGCTGCCTCCTTTCTACCCTTCATCTTCTCTTTCTCTGTAACGCTAGCCTCTCTAACTCCTCGGGAGGGGCCGGTGGTATAATGGTTAGCAAATCTGGGCCGGTCAGACTGCTGGACCCCGTTTGTTTCCCCTTGTTTCTGTTCACCCAAGAGTACAACTGGCGATTTGAATGTTAATTCGAGTATTGTGTGCCGTACTATAGAGGGAGTTTTAACCTAAACAAAAACTGTCTAAACAGCTTATATTTTATAAGGAATGCAGGCCTCCTGCTTCCTTCCGCGATTAATCCTGCCGCGTAAGCTATTCAGCATCTTATGGGCAAGAGATAACGGATATGGCGGTATTATCATGGTAATCGTTGTAATGTTGTAGCTGGTGGATAGGCTACCTAATGAACTAGCAGCTGAAACTGAAGGTAGAAATAAAGGAACATAAATGTGAAGGCTAACGGTGTTTTAGCCTCTCTTTAGCAGGAAAGAACGGTATAGCTTATTAACAAACACAGCTTTGGAATAGTTTGTCGAAACTGACTTACTGACATTAAAATATATATTACCGTAGGTGATAGAAGATATAATTATATCACTGATAACTCTCACATCAAGGCCCGTATTCTCGTCTGATAAGGAAGCTCTTTAATACTTCTTCATGAGAGATTTGTTTGTTTTTAATTATACCTTACCATCCTCTTGTGTGTTAACTCATTCTAATATCGCCATACTCTGCATAAATGACGTGCAGTATTATAATCAACCAGACGAACACTAAAATAATTTTGCTAAGGAAAAGGTACAGTACTTAGTGGGCCGGAACACAAGCTTAGGTAATTGCAACCAAATCGTCCACGCTCGTCCCAGTACGTTATGTTCTCATGTTCATAGGACGGAACTGCACAGTATATATATATATATATATATATATATATATATATATATATATATATATATATATATATATATATATATATATATTGCACTGCATCAGCTCGATAATGAGATCCGCAAATATTAGCGGAAAGGTCAAAACCCCCATTAATGCGAGTGATGTTATATTTATTCTCGCTGGTAAGAGAAAGTTTCACTCATACAGGAAATGCTCCCCGGATTGACGAGGTTCATTACTTTTGCATTAATTTTAACTTCTCTAGTTCGAAAAGTTTATCCAAGGCAGCTTAAAGTCGTAAGCAGATGGCTAGAATTAAGTGGAAAATACGTCACCGGATTCAGTAGAATAAGGCTGCAATATAAAAATGAAAGTCAGAGTGCACTGGAGCTTCCTCGGAACGTCGTGGTGAAACGTTCAGTGTACCGGATGTTTGTTCTATATTCGGTGCAACACTGCCAGCTGTCACTAGTATGACAGAACTGTGGTCTGCGAGCATGAATCAGAGGTTGGAGTAAATTCTTGTATAGCAAATTGACTTTCAGGATCGAATTTAAAGTGGCTTTCCTGGGATGAAGACCTTTCCCAAAAGTCTCACGGTCGGTCAAGGTTTCTAACAGGGCCCTCTCCATTCGTATTGCTGCCAGAGCATAATTCTAACATCAGCTCTTCAGACGGACTGAGAGTTAAAATATTTATGCCTAACGACTACTCACTCATAGATCATTCAGGGAGAAAAAAGCACGGGGGAAGATTCCACGACCTTTACCAGCCTTTGTGTAAATCCATGGGCTTGTCATAAAAACTATCCGAACTGAAGATATGAAAGTACTGTAGTTTGTAAGAAACGAAATATTACTTATTTAATACCAGCACTTCATCGACAGATATGTGAATCAGGAATCTCTTCGCATTACATCCCTGCACCTTGCCAAGTTTCTAGATCAGTGTAAATAATCCTTTAGTGATGGTCAATCCTTAACAACAGAATTGCACTCATCTCGACATGAGTGTTGTAGAATCACTGAGAACTAAACAGCATTGGTCACACAACTTTAGTCTCTCCTTTTATTGGTTAATTCTTGCCTACAACAGATTTTTTATTTTCTCCGATGTTGACATAGTAGGCTTTATAATACTGTAGTTTTTAAAGCCCTAAGTTTCAAGTCTCCCCAAAACTAAGCAAAATCATTTGGAAGTCACCACAATAAGCTAAATACAGTTACCGAATGCAGGATGTCAATCAGCAGTTTTCTTTGTTGTAGTACAACCCTGACTTTTCATTTAATCTACTCACGCTTTTTTTTTTTTTTTTTTTTTTTTTCATGACAAGTTCCAGTCCGCCGTCTCTAATCTCATGACAGCTTAGTAGGCTAACCAATTGTGGTGAATGGGTTGGGATTTTCCTTCATGAGATCGGACTTTGAAAAGCAATATCCTTTCTGATCCTAAGTATCATTTTTACGTTAAGGCAACCTTCACGGCCGTCACAAGACTACATCAAGGATGACTAACTTTCCGCTCAGCTGCCAGACGCACGAAATCTAATGTTTAAAGTAATGTTATTAAGAAACGACAGGTCTTTCAGCTATATCATTCATTACTTTTATGAGTATAGATGGCTATGGTGAAGATACAAACCATAGGCCTACTTGGATTATGTACTCATTACTCACCAGACCTGCCATTCTCTCTTGACAGTTGCTCAGTCAGGCTCGCTTCATGTTAGAGGGTAACAGAGCTGTGTTATTACTCAGTGAGGGGAGGGTAGTGTGGTTATGGCGGTTACCCGATTTAACGCAAAAGGATTGTGACTTTAAAATCGGGTGAAAAGACGTTATCGAGACATTATAATAAAATCATGTGATTCTGGTTTTTGGATATGCACTTTTTTTTTTTTTAATTGCAGTAGCTTTTCTTCCAAAATCAAAAAGAGTGACAGTTTCAATTATATTTTGTTCTGTTAACTCGTTCGGTCCAAAACGATTTTTTGTCTAGTTCTTACTTACTGCTGGGAAACAATTAAGTTAAACTTACGACACACCTCCAAACTGAAACTGAATGACTTACTCGTAATGAAGTCAAATATATAATTCCTCCAGTTCGAAGTCTCTCCTACGCTGCACAACCCATTGAAACTAACAGGAATGAAATACGAAAACCTGCACTGGAATAAATTTAAGATTAATTCTGAAAACGGAAACATTCCGAAATGTTTAAGTTACTGGTAAAGCATGATTCGTTTTCCCTGAACTCTGCAAGGACAAGTGGAGCTCCACGTAAATGGCAAGTATTTAGTACTAACCCATAGCCTAACCATTCGCGATTAGGACAACTGCAGTAGTTTATTCGTGCTTGTGTCAGACTATGTTATTCAGCTAAGTGTGAGTAAAAGCACGAGTGTTAATCGTGGTACCATTAATATTATAATCAGGACAACTCAAGAAATATAATCCATCTAACGTTTGATCACTTCATTCGTATAGGAGTGAGTCATACCCTAAGTGTCTTAATACTGTCATCAATTAACTCTTATGGTCTGGATAACTAATATTTTACTTCAGAAAACACAAAACGATATTTAACTTAGCGAACCAAAATAAGTGTTAAGACACACCAACCCATGCTCAAAAGTAGCATTTTAGCTAACATTAGACAATAATATTTAGTATTAAGGAGGTTATTCTCTTAGGCAGGGAAGCATACATTCCTTTCTCATTCCCTCTGACTAATCAACAACAATATATATATATATATATATATATATATATATATATATATATATATATATATATATATATATATATATATATATATATAATCACGCTTGTTCTAATACTGTCCACAACAAGAAGGTCTACAAAAGGTAGGCCTACCGGAGCCAAGTCACTTCTGAATCTCATGTATTTTATGTTTCTGCCCGGAATCGTGCTAAATCTGTTCTTCGCTCTGCTATAAATAACTTCATCCTTACTAAATTCACTGTACCCTCCAACTCGAATTCTCCCCACTCCTTCCGGCACCTTGGCAAAAACCTTTCTAACAACTTTAGCTTATCATCCTTCCCTCCTCTTTTCCATCCTGGTGGCTCTATAGCTATTTCTTCTACTGATAAAGTAGAGCTCTTCGCACAGACTTTCTCCTCCAATTCCACTATAGTCGATTCCGGCGCTGCCCCTCCATCACCTTCTCCCTCTGACTTCCTATTTAGGATGATTCCGGTGCTGTCCCTCCATCACTTCGCCCTTCTGACTTCCTACTTCAGACGATTCCAGCGCTGTCCCTCCATCACTTCCCCCCTCTGACTTCCTCATGGCTGACATTAAAATTTCATCATTTGATGTATTCTCTGCCATCACTGGCCTCACTCCTAAGAAGGCATGTGGGCCTGATGGGGTCCCTTCCTTTGTCCTCAAGAACTGTGTTTCTGTGCTTACACCCTGCCTAGGTAAACTCTTTCACCTTTGTCGATCAACTTCCATTTTTCTTTTTCTTGCTGGAAGTTTGCTCTCATTCAGCCTATCCCAAAGAAGGGTAACCATTCTCAACCCTCTATCACCCAGTTGCTTTAACAGCCTGTATTTCAAAAGTTTTTGAGTATATTCTTAACAAAAAATTTAAAAGCATATTTCCTATCACAACCACCTTTCCGATCGTCAATATCGGTTCCACCTTGGATGCTGCTCCACTGGCGATCTTCTCACCTACCTTTCAGACTCCTTGTCATCCTCCTTTTGGGACTTTGGCGAAAGCTTTGCCATTGTACTTGACATCTCAAAGGCTTTCGATGGAGTCAGGCATAAATCCTTAATTTCCAAACTGCCCTCTTACTGTTTCTCCTTCTATCTGCGCCTTTAACTTCTTTTCTGGTCGTTCTATAGTCACTGCTGTAGACGGCCACCGTTCTTCTCCTAGAGCTATGAACAGTGGTGTTCCTCAGGGCTCTGTCCTATCACTAACTCTCTTTTGTTCATCAGTGACCTTCGAAGCTGTACATCTAACCCTATCCACTCATACACTGATGACTCCACCCTTCACCTTTCCATTCACTTCCCATAGCATCCATCTCAGCATTACTTCAGCAAACAAGGGATGAGGCTATGGCACACCTAATGTCTCACTTAGCTCGTTTATCTGATTGGGGTACAAGTAATCTTGTTTTTAATGCATCAAAAACTCAGTTCATACATCTATCGACCTGACAAAATCTTCCACAGGAGTACCCTTAAATTTTTTACAATATCCACCTTAATCCTGCATCATCTTTAAAAATACTTGGGGTTACATTCCCTCGGGATCTATCTTGGAAAAAACACATTACTGTACTTCTCTCGTAAAATCAGCTTCCAAGAGATTAGGTGTGCTAAGCCGACTCTGTGCCTTCTTTATCCCTGCACAATTGTTGACTTTATACACGGGTTTTATTTGTCCCTGTGTAGTGTACAACTCATTTATGGGGCAGCTCTTCTCAATAAGGTGGAGTCAAAGACTTTTTGTCTCATCAACTCTCCTCCTCTTACTAGCTTCCTTCAACCTCTATACCTTCGCCGCACTGTTGCGTCTTTATCCTTTTCTGTCCCTACTTCAATTGTCATTGCTCAACTGAACTGTCTGCTTGCATCCCTCCTCTACTACGGCGGGCAAGTAGCACCCATCTAGCAACAAACTCTCATCCCTTTTCTGTCCAACTCTCCAATGCAAGAATTAAGTTATTCCCAGTCCTTCATGTATGCAACACGTCAACTCTGGAACTGTCTTCCTCTGTCTGTATTTTCTACTGCCTATGATCTCCAGTCTTTCAGTGTGTCCAGGCATCTCGAAATGAACAATTCTTGAATTTGGCACTTAACTTGTTTTTGTTTTGTTTTTTCTCGGAGGGAACAGTTTACAGGCTTCTGGCCTTTGGTTTCTTCTTCCTTACATAAAAAAAAAAAATAATAAGCTTAGAGTGAGTCACAAAAACCCAAATGTTGATGGAAAAAGAAACTTTTTACGATGATGAGTAAATCCAAACCTGAGAGGGAAAATATAAAGCACAAATTTCTGACTACTTTATGCCCCCCCCCTCCTTTTTTTTTTCCTACTTGACTTAAAATTCTCATCTGTCCATGTCGAATGCTGAGTCATAACAACAGATTTATAATTTCATGTGATGTTAGTTACACAGAAGTGACGTAAGAGCCGTGGCACTTTTTTTTCCCACTGAGCTGTCTGAAATGACCTGCAGAAGGACGAAACTTATTACTAGGGGCCGTATTTATAAAACCTAGTTACATCATAGTTAGGTGAAAGTCAGAAATGTGAGACTTAAGGAGCAGTTCATCATAACAAAGTCGAGACTTTGTTAGGTCAAAATCACAAACTGCTGAAATAGTGGTTTGTTATGTGTAGCACTTGGGAGTGTTTAAAACTGAAGAAAAATACAAAAAAAAAAAAGTCAGTGACGTAACAAAAAAAAAAAATTCGTAAATTACTATGATATTTTTCTTAAGTATTTTCGGCGAAAAGAAAACAAAGTAATGTCAAGTTTTAGGAATTATTTATTTAACACTTTGTTTTACCGTGGACGAGGACATGTTGCCTCACCGCACCATCCTGTAAACAAACAGCACCACCGCCGCCAACAGCATGGAGAACTCTTGGGGGAAGGCCACACCGAACGCAACGAGCAAGGAGACTTGAACGGGGAGGGATGAGGCAACACGATGAAACTCACTAAATTCTATGTGGGTGGCGACGCTGAATGAGCAGGGAGGTTTGTCACTAGAGATGTGCTGATACCAAGATGTTGGCCGATACCGATACCGATACTCACTTTTCAGCCAATACCGATACCGATACCCAATTTTCAGCCGATACCGATACCGATACTCCGATACTAACAAATGGCTGATACTTTGCCGATACCGATACTTTTTTTTTTTTTTTTTTGATGCCGGAAACTTGAGTGCTGTTAATGCAGGAGCAGTATAGTAACTGATATATAATATTCTATCTATCTATCTATTGCCAGACGCCTCAATCCCGTTTGGGGTGGCCACAAACAAATCCCCTCCAAGTCGCCCTGTCCCCCGCCATTTCACTGCCCTGCTCCCAACTCACACCCCCCTCTCTCATATACCTCTCCATCCCATCCCTCCATCTCATCCTCGGCCTCCCCCTCCCTCTTCCCCCCTCCACCTCACTCACATACACTCTCTTCGTCAGTCTTTCACCCTCCATCCTCTCCACATGGCCAAACCACCTCAGTGTGTTTCTCATAACACTTCCTATCACATCCACATCAACACCACAACGCTCCTTTATATCCTCATTTGTCAGCCTGTCTCTCCACGTGACTCCACAGGCTCCTCTTAAATAACTCATTTCCACTGCTCTCACTCTTGACTTGTGTCCTTCCGACAATGTCCAAAATTCACTTCCGTACGTTAGAGTTGGTATCACAATACTGTCATGTAGTAACTTTTTCACTTCCATGCTCACTTCCCTGCTTCCTATCCCTGCTTTCAAGGAACCAGCAACCTTTCTTCCCTGCTGTACCCTTTCAAGCACTTCACCCTCCAAACCTCCATCCTTACTCATCACACTACCCAAATACTTAAACGTAATCACATTTTCCAATTCCTAACCATCCAACCTCGCTGTACATTCACTAACTTCACCTCTCTCAAAGACCATCACTTTACTCTTCCCTACATTCACCTTTAGGTTCCGTTTCTTACACACTCTCTCAAACTCATCCACCAAGCCTTGCAGCTCCCCTTCGTCTTCACTCAACAACACAGTATCATCTACAAAAAACAGTACAGGGAGTTTCCAAACACTATCCTCTCTCACCAGGGCCAATCCAACATCCACTACCCTACCTTGTACCTCTTTTATTACCCCATCCATGTACAGATTGAACAACCATGGAGACATGACACATCCCTGTTTCAAACCAACTTTCAAAGAGAAAAATTCACTTAGTTCACCATCCACACGCACTGCAGCCTTCGCACCATCGTACATACTCTTCACAGCATTCAACAACTTCCCATCTACTCCATATATTCTTAACACTTTCCACAATCCTTGTCTATCCACCCTGTCATATGCTTTCTCCAAATCCATGAAAGCTGCATACAACTTCTTTCCCTTCTCTAGAAACTTTTCCACTAAAGATCTAAGAATGAATATCTGATCTACACAACCTCTTCCCTTCCTAAAGCCTCCCTGTTCTTCTCCAACTAATTTCTCTGTTCTTTCTCTAACTCTGTCTATAAGTAACTTACCATACACTTTTCCTATTATACTAAGAAGACAAATGCCCCTATGATTACCACACACTTCTTTTTCCCCTTTTCCTTTGTACAAGGGAATAATTATACCTGACTTCCAATCCTCCGGGACTCTACCTTCCTCCCAGGCCAATCTACATATCTTCCACATCCACTCTACTACTATCTCTCCCCCATGCTTCAGCATTTCACCACACACTCCATCAATTCCTGGGGCTTTCCCCGATTTAACTTTCTTCATTGCTTCCACAACTTCTATCCTACTGATTTCTTCCTGTCTTCTCACCTCCCTCCTTCTCCCAGCCATTCCCCAGGCACTTATACTCGCATTACTTCCATCCTCTACGTTCAACAATTCCTTAAAGTGTTCTCTCCATCTGCTCACTTTTTCTCCCTTCTCCACTAGTAATCTACCATTTTTATCTTTCACTCCCCTGCTAACTTCACTTCCACCCTGTCTTACTCTTTTCACCTCTCTCCAGAACATTTTCTTACAGTCCCTCCACTTTACACTCAAATTCCTTCCAAATTCCGCATCCACTCTCTTCTTACTCTCTCTTACTAATCTTTTCACCTCTCTCTTTCTTTCCACATATAACTCTCTCTTCCGCCTCTCAACTTCTTCCACGCCCCTATTTCTCATCCATTCATTGTATGCTTTCTTCTTTTGTGCCACAGCCTGTTTCACCTCTTCAGTCCACCACGCTGTTCCTTGCACCCCCCTCCGTCTTCTCTTCCTTCCACACACCACATCACATGCTGCACATATTTCTTCTGTAAATATCTTACACACACCTTCCACGTCTCCCATCTGCTCCAATTCATATTTGCCCAATCGTTCCTCCACTTCTCTCTTATACTCTGCTTTTTTCTCATCCTCTTGTAACCTCTCCACTCTCCTTGCAACCACTCCTTCCTCTCGTCTTTCCCTTCTTCTATTCCTCCATCTTACTTGCATCCTAATTCTGGCCACCACCAAGTAGTTGTCAGAAAGTCCACTCCCCCAATCTCTATACACTCTTGCATCCTTTACACATCTTCGCATCCTTTCATCCACACACACATAATCAATCATTGCCTTCCTTTCATTCAGTTCACCACCCACCCTTCTCATCACTCGCCATGTATACCTGTGGATCATTTTATGCCTGAAGAGGGTATTGGCTATCACCAACCCCTTCCCAGCACAAATGTCCACTAACGCACTCCCATTCTCATCTATCTCAGCAGGCACACCCCACTCACCAACAATTCCATCCACCTTCACATTACCAACTTTACCATTCATATCACCAATCAAAAACACTCTCTCATTCCTTCCAAACTTTTCCATGCACACTTCCACATTTGTCCAGAACTCTTCTCTCACTCTTCTAGCACGATCTTGCGTTGGCGCATACACACACACAATCGCCCACATTTGTATTCCAACTTTCAACTTTACCCACACAATCCTTGACCCAACTGATCCATACTGTCTTAGGCTCTTCTTCCATCTTTTACTCACAACTATACATACTCCTTCCTTTGCCCTCTCATTCTCATCTACTCCTGCACATATACCCCATTCATACTCCCATTCTCTCACACTTTCTCCTCTCCATTTTGTTTCAGTTATTCCACATACATCCACTTTCGCACCCTCAAGCACCTGGACAATCTCTCTCTCTTTCACCTCATCATTCGCTCCTCTTACATTCCATGTACTTATTACCAAGTCCTTTGTCCGGTCCTGGGTCGTCATCGTTTGGTCAGTCCTTGTCCGAGGCTTCTTGTTTGTTTTTTTAGTTAGTTGTTTTCCGGGGAGGGGCACCAACCCTCCGCCAACCCTTTTAGTCGCCTTTTACGACAAGCAGGGATACTGGGGGAGTATTCTTGAAAACCCCCCTACCCCCAGGGGTATATAATATTAATATATGATAATGTTACAACATACATGTAATTATAATGTAATATAATATAATATAATATATCATAACCTTCTGGTTATCAGTGTCATGAAACATGCCTTGAATCACATAATAAACCAGAAAAGTATTGGAGTATCGGCCATATTTTTACCCTGCCAATACTGATACCGATACTACAAAAAAGGCTGATACTGCCAATACCGATGCTATCGGCGCATCCCTATTTGTCACTCCGCTCACCCTCCACGCTCATTGCTACATGCAGCATGTTCCAAAATGTTACACACTGCCTGGCGACATCCCCACTCCCCAGGCATTTGCATCACCATTCAGTCGTGCTGGTACTGCGTGTTGGGGAGGTTGGGTTCTGGTAATTATGTCTACTGAACACCTTATTGGAGCCATGTACCACAGGAGAGCTGTATGGGATGCAAATGATCCACTCCACAAAAATACTGGAGTGTTGAGGAAACACTGGGAAGATGTCTGTGAATAACTGCATACAAATGGCAAATATATATGATCGAGCATTATTTTGTCATACGATTGCTTAAGTAATGCTTGTTCCACCGGTGTTATACAACCTATCAAAGACAATTAATGTCTAAAATTCATACTAGCCCCTTCGTATACGATGATGCATTAGTCGTCATTAGGGTCTGGCTGCAAAAATACACATTGACACTTTGGGGGTCATTAAAGTAAAATAAACCTTCACCAGAAAATAAGTTTTCGATCGATCTGCGTCATTTTGGAGGCATCATAGCTTGCCCAGTGCTTGTCAAAAGTAATGAGTTGGCAACTGTGGGTCCTGATACTGGTGAGAGAGTGGACAGTTTTCTCAGTACCAAATGAGCTGTGAGTGGGGGAGGTACTAATTGTCCCTTTCAATTTCCACTCTTACCCCTGTTCCAGCCATGCAACATATTTCACTATACCAGTAGTGCTTATGTATAGTTTTGGGGCACTATTGTGATTAAATTTGGTGTTTGTGAAGCATTGCTTGTCATTATCAGCCATTGGCCCAACGAAGATTGTAGACTACTACTGTTTCTAATCAACTATACTGCCTCTACCCTGCACCAAATGTGAATATTCAACTATAAAAATAGTGACAGTGAATCATGTGAGTATAGTGTGCATATCTTGTGTACCGTAAACTGGGGTGAATTCGGACTCGGGGCGAATTCAGATATTATTGCAATAAAAAATTATTTAAATAAATTAATAATGAATAAATATATTAGAAATCTGTTTGCACCAAATTGTTTGTAATTCTTTACTCTGCTTTTGAGTATAAAGATATTTAATATATCACGTGACACATACCACATATATACTAAAAAGCAAACATATATAAAATGAAAAAAATTTGTAACATTGGCAAACTTTCTTTGGCAGAATTGTTGATGAATAGATGTGGGAAAATCTTCGGTGCCCAGATGTACTTTCATGCGTAGTGTGAAAGTGCAAAGTAAGTTATTGGCGTTATCTTCTCAGTTAATCTCTAAATTGGGCATTTAATGAAATTTTTAATATTTTAAAGCAAATTGGAGTCAGTTCGGACAGGGGGAGTATGACTGAAAAAATAACATTTTTTACAATGTACAATTGCCTATAATTTGCCAGATGTGGATATTGTGTGTAATTGGGTTCATATGTGTCATTTACAGGTATACTCTTGAGCTTTTATAGTACTACCTGTTTATGGAAGGTCACCCAATGACTCGAACATTATAAGAAAAGAACTGGTGGAGACCAAGGTCCTCATCGTAATGAAAAAAGCAAGCAGAAACTTGGTAAAGCCAAATAATCATGTTAAATATCACGTTTAAATAATTTTCCATTAGTCTTCCAAAAACGAAATTATTAGTCAGAAATAACTGTTAAGTATATACAGTACTAAGGTTTGTAGCTAGTTATATCATCTACTGTACATGTGTTCTAATATGTTTTATTTACACCAAGGAAAAAAAAATTAAATTGCTGTTGTGTTCATATGTCATTATAGTCATTAGCTTATTTTACCAGGGAGTGACATTTTTTTTTTTACTGGAAGAAAATTTTTTAAAAGCCCAAGAACGTCCAAAATGGCCCCACATATGGCCGAGACTAAACTGGGAACCCAGGGTGGTCATCTGCATTCATTTTCTATACATGTACGAATTTATGCAGTGTGTCCGAATTCAGCAAAGTTTGAGTACAAATTCGGACACTCATTACTATATTTGCCATAATTATATATGAAACATTTTAAATTTTTTACTGCAATGATTCGATACCCTAGTGGACCAGCCCCACATACAATGCTTAAGATCCGAGATTGAATTAAAAACTTGATTACATGGCACAAAAAAACGAAAAAATCATCCGACTTCACCCCAGTTTACAGCACAAGGAATTGGTGAACTATGTGCAGTAGCTTAGAAGGTGGCAGGAAACCGCCCTACAGTCACAGCATGGCATGGGTACACCGTAGTTTTTTTGCATTTTTCTCGAAAACTATGAGGCGTAGGAGAACTGTTTTGGTCTCAAATGAAAGCCAGTGAAATTCTGCATAGAATGATAAAATAAAAACACAACACTGCAGTAAAAAGTTTTTCGCTAGAGCTCCCCGAATAAAAAAATCTCGTCTGTCTGAAATGGATTTTATTTTTTTGCTTACCGGTATTACTCGAACACCATACCTCGTATCAAAATGCAACCTTCCTCATTCAAAAGCTAATGAAATTCTCTTTTTAATGATGTACAACATGTTGAGACTGATTGGTAAACATTCGAGTTATGATGTTGGGAAGAGAGATGTATGTTCCTGAATGTTTATTCACATGGCCCTAATGTACATGTTTTTTTTTCTTGCTTATCATGTAGAACAAACATCGACGAATAGGAATATGTGGGTTTTGTGGCAAAATAAATATGTTTGGGTGATGAAAAGAAGCAGAGAATATATTTTTTTGGAGCGCGTGGTGGGTGGGGGTGAGGAGAGAAAAGCCGATTGCGTTGTGGAACACAAAACTTATTTAACTTATCCATGCATGAAAGGGCGTGTGTTTAGTACTCTATTCCCTTTGTTACACCGTAGGCTTAAAACTAACAATCAGACAAGTGTACACACTATATGTATATGTATATATGTAATGAATATCGACAGTTTTAATATATTTACCAGTACATAAATCTATGAAATAATTCAGTAGATAGTGAATTGTCCAGTGTATAATTCACTATTGGCATGCTTCTGACTATCTGTCACCCGCGAAGTTGCTGCTTCATTTTTCGACATGCATCATGTTGATGTTCACCTTGCCGCTCATTGCTCGACGCTACCTCCCGACTTGTCGCTTTCGGTGTGGCCATAGCCTAACAGTACAATAAAGAAAAGCACAAGTGGTCGTCACCACTACAAAGTCGCAATTTTCAAGTTGCAAGGCAACACAACATTAAAATAACTTTTATTTCTGGCATGAGAGCCTTGTTTCTTGCCGTTGGTCTTGTTAGGGCCTGCTGCACCAAATCTGCCACAAAAATTAAGCCTGCAAGGTCCAGGCAGTATCTTTTTACCAGCTCTGCATCACTTATCTCATTAAGCATATCTTTCCTGTCACAAAAACGTCTTGGTTGATGATGGCGAATTTGTTGTTGTTGTGATGCGGTGGCCATGTTTAACATTATGATTGGGTCATTAGCTGCATCCGAAACGATATACCAACTCGGGAAATGTCTTTAGCTATGACTCAGGTCAAACATAAGGAATTATGACTCGCTGCTGTGAATTTAGGACAGGCTTTCACCTTATGATTCGGTCTTAGTGTTTTATAAGTACAGGCCCAGGTTAAGGTGAAAAGAGTATAGTTACCAGCTGCAATAGCGGGGAAATCAGAGATGCAACAAATGATAGTCCATAGCATATGAGTTTGGATTGCAGGGAACGGTGCCACAATGTCAATAGCATTAGATATATCGAGGGCTACTGCGTGAGTTACTCCATGTTTGTCAATAGGCTAATGGATGGTATGAGTCAGGAGATTGGGTATATGAACAGCAGATCATTTGTGGCAAAAACCATACCGTGTATCACAAATTACATCGTTGGATTGAAGATGTTTAACTATGTGCTTATCAGTTACAATCTCAAATACTTTACCAAGAGATGATGTGATGGCAATTGGTCTGTAAACAGAGGGCTCAGATGAACTTCCCTTCTTTGGAATTGGGTGGATTTTAGCTTTCTTCCAAGAATTAGGGAGTGAAGAAATACTTATCCATAGTCCTAATAATTTAGCACGAACAGGAGCAAGTTCCGGGAAACACTTCTTCCAAACAATTGGAGGAATTCCATCTGGACCGAGAGCTTTGTTGGTTGGTAAATTGTCTAGGATGGATTTTATGTAACTAGTCAGTATCTTAAGTGGAGCAATTTCGGGAGAGTCAAGTTCTCGTACAGGGATGTTCTGGCTGACTTCCTCTAAGGTAGAATTTCTGGCAAATGTACTGGCAAAGATGTTAGCTTTATTACGCAGGTCATTTACCCTTTCGCACGCAGATGAGTTTTAAAAGTTTTGTGTTCTACGAAACGTCGGTGTTTCTCCCTTCCCCCCCGCTTGCTGCACGCTCCAAAAAAGCGTATTCTCGGCTAATTTTCACCACCCAAACATATTTATTTGGCCACAAAACCCACATATTCCTATTCGTCGATGTTTGTTCTACACGACAAGCAAAAAACACACACACACACACACACACACACACACACACACACACACACACACACACACACAAAGAAAGCACACTGTACATACGTCAGGGCCCCGAGAATATACATTCGGGAACAAAGCTCTAACTTCCCAACATCATAAGTCGAATATTTACTAATCAATCTCTACATGTTAAACAATCATTGGAAAGAGAATTTTATTAGCTTTCGAATGCCGGGGGTCCCAGTTTGATACGAGGTATGGTATTCGAGTAATAAGCGAAAAAGTAAAACCCATTTCCGACAGACAACAGCTTTATTTTCGGGGAACTCTACCGAAAAACTTTTCTTGCCACTGTTATGTTTTTATTTTATCGTATGCAGAATTTCATTGGCTTTTATTTGAGCCCATACCAGTGATCCTAGGCCTCATAGTTTTCAATAAAAACGCAAAAAAGTACTGTGTATTTTCCCACGTGCTGAACGGCCGTCAGCCGCGCTCACTTACATTGTTTTCCCATAGCGTGCTAACACTTTTGTGCTTGCTAGCTAAGCTTTCTTTGGTTTTATACCAACAACTATTTTGTATAATTACTTCTGTTTAGTTTTTAGTTCTTCCATAAACCACACATGAACACTAAACCTGTTGCTACCAACTAAAACTGAAGCTGTACTTATTTCCCTGTCATTTGTGTTGAGGTAAATAACAATATATATGTATGTGTAAATATACTGACATAAATAAAGGTAAATAGATAAATGAAAAAAGAATACCACGTACTTCTCCAGTGGCGATGATCATCCTGCAGGGCCAGATGGGTTGGGAGGTGAGGAGTTTTGTACTGTGTGTGTGTGTGTGTGTGTGTGTGTGTGTGTGTGTGTGTGTGTGTGTGTGTGTGTGTGTGTGTGTGCTCCACTAGTGAAGGTATCGCTCAGTATGGTACCGGTTGAAACAATCACCCAAGCAAAGCGGCACATCGCATACAGGACACATGTTCCTTGTGTCTTTCCTCCTCCCCAACTTGAAGCACAAGGCACACCTGAGCCTCTTCTTGTTGGGGATCCTCGCCCAGTGCTGGCCCAGAGTGCGATCAAACCTCACGTTGTCATCGATGACCTGGCGACGCTTGCTTGGATGCCCTCGTGCTCTGTGGTCCTGTCATGCAGGAGCTGGAGGCCCAGGCACGGGTTCTCCTGACAGACCAGCAACTGGAGGTGGTGGCGGTGCTGACACCCCTGATGGGCCTCCTGCATGCGGTGCTGGTGATGACAATGGCACCTGTGATGGCCCAGCTGCAGGTGGTGCTGGTGTTGATGATGAGGCCTGTGGTGGTTGTCCTGCAGGCAGTGCTGGTGCTGGTGGTGGGTGGGCCAATCCAGGCACTGGTGCCTGTACCTGCTGGGTGCCAGGTGTTGCTGGTGCTGGCCGCCGGATAGGTAGATCTGGGGCGTGGTGGAGTACATGTCCAGACGCTGGCCAGTCCTCTTCATGGAAATGCAGAAGATCATTGATGATCTGCTTCACAAATTCAAGGAGAGTTACTGTCCTGCATCTGTACTTTTTGTACAAGGCAAACGCATTGAAGAGTGCCATTTAGACAAAGTAGAAGGTGATCTTCGTCCACGTGACAGTTTGCCATTGGATGGGGTAGCACTGGACCATCTGATCAAAGTGATCCACCCCACCCATGTACCTGTTGTAGTCATCCACAACGACAGTCTTGTTAACGACCTTCTCCACATAGGTTGTCCACCTGTCATTATCCAGCATCTTCCCTCAAACCCTCTTCGGAATGGTGTCAGCAGTGTGGAAGCTGGACACCATGTCCACAATGTGCTTGTCCTTCCACACCAGGACTAGCACATTGTCCTTGTGCCTGTACACCATGCTCCCCTTGGCCAGGCTCTTGGCCCTGGTGATGGCCTGCAGCTGGCATGGTGCTCCTCTAGGCACCTGTAGGGTCCCACAAACGTAAAGGCCTGCAGTGAAGAGTCGTTTGCACAGGGCTACAGAATCATGGTAGTTGTCCATGAACAACTTATAGCCCTGGTCCTTCAACGGTTCCACGAGGCCCCACACGGTGTTCTTGAGGGTCCGCTGCACCCCTGTGTAGGCCTCGAGGTTCCAGATGTAGCCTGAGGAGGACTCAGCCAACATGTATAACCTGATGGAGTACTTGGTGGGCTTCTGGGGGTTGTAAACGCAGAAGGACAGCCAGCCTTTCCACCCCAGAGAGCCCTCATCCAGGCTGAGCTGCTCCTCGGGTTGGTACGCTGACTGGAACCGGTGAAGGAGGTACTCCATCACTGTGCGAACGCGGTTGAGCCGATCTTGGTTGTCCCGGGCTATGGCGAGTGAGTTGAAGGTGTGGAAGTGCTTCAGGATTCCGGTGAAGTGCCTTCCACTCATTGCCCGCTGGACCCTAAAGTAGTTGTGCAACTCGGAGCTCCTCCAGTAGTGCCTCATGGTCGGCATGTGCATGACCCCCATAAAAAGGTATATCCCCAGGAACTTGGCCATCTCCTCTTCATTGCAGGAGAACCAGGCATCCAGCTGAGTCCCCAGGAATGTGGCATACTGGTTCATTTCCATGGTGAGAAATGACAACAACTCCCACGTGAAAAAGAGCTGGAAGAACTGCACGGGAGTTGTTGGAATATCCACCTTGATCCCTGGGGAGGCAGTGAACGGCCCGTGGTTCGGTGTGAACCGGCCACTGCTCCACCCAGGATCCTCTTCAGTGGCGGTGGTGGCAGTGGCAGCGGGTCGGCCTGTCGACACCCTTCGGCTTGCCCTTCAACCCATTGGACGTCCCTCATGTCCAGGCAGCGGACCACGTCATCCTCATCGAGGAGGGGACATCTCAGACAAGGACGAGGACGAGACAGAGGGCTCTGGGGACACCAGTCTCCTCAGCCTGGCCGGCAAGGATGTCACCGTAGCATCCTGCAAGGCAGATGCGGGTGGGGGGACCATCACAACAAACGATGGCCCGGCTTCCGGTGACATTGGCTCACCAAAGGGAGCAGAGGGGCCAGGAGATTGGGGGCTGACAAAGAGAGCGATGAGACCGGCAGGTCCTGGAGGTGGGGAGTGTTCTCCGGTGGGGGCAGCTGATGATGGTGGTGTCTGTTCCTGTGATGGAACGTGGTGGAGCAGCTCCCTTTGCTGACCGGATGGTGTTAGGTCCACCTCCTCCACATCAGAACGTCGCTCTCGATGTCGTTCTTTGACTCAGTCTCGTCTAGGAGCTTCTTCCACTGGTGTGGTGCCAACCCGTGTTTCATCTATGCAAGACTTGTGTCGTTGCATGCCAACTGAAGAATGAATTGCAGTCAAGGGGAGTGTGTACCTCAGGCTAGGCACTGGAGTATGCTGTGCTAGGGGTGTGAGCTGAAATAAAGGAGTTATGATATTTTATTCATAGCCAGCCAAGAACATTGCTCAACACTGGCACAATGCAAGGATTCATGGTATACATGTATGTCCTTGAAAAACATCGTCTCCTACATCTGAATTAACGCACAGGTAGGGACCACGAGCACGTAGTTCACTCTTTCATTTCCTTTTCACATTAAACTTAACCAAATCTATCATTTTTATGAGATACACAGTACATTTCACCACTAAAATGTAAATGCACGTGTTCCGTAGGCCCTTACCTGTGTGCTAAGGTGTAGCAGACGGTGTTTCCCTTACGAGAACACACAGCAGTCTTTACACTTTTATTTCACATTACACATAACCAAGTCCATCACTGTATGAGAATTACCGTATATTTCACTAATAAAGTGTAAATGCACGTGTTCCATACTTCACACTGCATTTTGCTACCCTTGTGCTAATGCAAATGTACAAGGTGCGCTCTTCCTTACGAGCACGTGTGTCAGTCGTTCACTGTCTTTTCACGTAAGACATAACCAAATCTATCAATATGTGAGATACACAGTATATTTCCCTAATAAAATGTAAATGTACATATTCCCGCTCCTCGTGTTGCATTTCGCTACCTTTGTGCTAACTCAGGTGTACGAGACACGTTCCTCCTTCCGAGCATGTGGGTCAGTCTTTCACTGTCTTTTCACATAAAACATAACCAAATCTATCAACATATGAGATACACGGTATATTTCACCAATAAAATGTAAATCCACTTGTTCCTAACCTCGCATTGCATTTCTCTACCTTTGTGCTAACTCAGGTGTAAGACACGCATTCTTCCTTACAAGCACATGGGTTAGTCTTTCACTGCATTTTCACATAAAACATAACCAAATCTATCAATATATGAGATACACAGTATATTTCACCACAACAAGTACATGCACGTCTTCTGTAGGTCAATTACGTGGCCCCTACCTGGGAGGTAAGGTGTAGCAGACGATGATTTTCAGACGATCACGTGGTTCACTTTCACTTTCTTTTCACATTACACATAACCAAATCTATCATTTTATGAGATACACAGTTTATTACACCATCTAAAATTACATATCTCACATTGCATTTTGCTACCTTTGTGCTAACTCAGGTGTACGAGACGTTCTTTTTTTTATGAACACGTGGGTCAGTCTTCCACTCTCTTTTCACAAAAAACATAACCAAATCTATCAATATATGAGATACACAGTATATTTCACCACAACAAGTACAGTACATGCGCATCTTCTGCAGGTCAATCACGTGGCTGCTACCTGGGTGGTAAGGTGTGGCAGACGATGATTTTCAGACGATCACGTGGTTCACTTTCACTTTCTTTTCACATTACACATAACCAAATGAGATACACAGTATATTACACCATCTAACATTACGTATCTCACGTTGCATTTCGCTACCTTTGTGCTAACTCAGGTGTACAAGACATTCTCTTTCTTACGAGCATGCGGGTCAGTCTTTCACGTTATTTTCACATAATACGTAACTAAATCTATCAATGAGATACACAGTATATTTCACCAATAAAATGTAAATGCACATGTTCAATACCTCACATTGCATTGTGCTACCTTTATGCTAACTCAGGTGTACGAGACGCACTCTTCCTTACGAGCACGTGGGTCAGTCTTTAACTGTCTTTTCAATGAAATTATCATTTTGGGTGATTTTAACATACACAATGTTGAATGGTTATTGCATTCTGCCTGGACTGACGATGCTGGTCTAGAATGCGAGCTGTTTGCGGAATCGTTTAATCTCACCCAGTTGGTAAAGCAACCAACCAGAATACCTGATAATCCTGACCATAATGCCCATCTCTTGGATTTATTCTTGACAAATAATCCAGATCAATACAGGATAGAGGTGCTGTCACCAGTTGGATCCTCTGACCACAATCTCATCAAAGCCTCATTAGTTAACCCTCCTACACCTCCCCATTCCGAACCTGTCAGAGTGACCCGATGGCACTTTGACAGGGCAGACTGGGATGGATTTAGAAATTATCTTGCTGATGTTCCATGGCAGTCTTTCTTCTCTAGTGATCCCAATACTACCCAGTCCCACATTTGAGACTTAATACTAGCTGGTATGGATTTATTCATACCAAGTCAACAGTTCACTAAAAGATCAAACTCTCCAAAATGGTTTGATGGCAATTGTGCCAGAGCAACAGCCCAAAAGTCATTAGCATATAACTCTTACTTAAAATCAAAAACATCTGAATCACTCTCCCAATTTAAAATTGTTAGAAATCATGCAAAAACTGTATTAAATCTATCTAAATCAAACTTTCTTCAAAAGCAAGCATCAAAACTACTTATCAACCCTAATGACAATAGAATATTCTGGTCAACTCTTAATTCTTTCAATAATAACTTTAACAAGTCATCTTCCATTCCCCCACTAAAATCTTCAGATGGCAATATTACAAATGATCCACGTGGGAAAGCAGATAGCTTTGCTAGTACCTTTGCAAGAAACTCTACCATAGATGATACCAGCCAAAATGTCTCAGTACTGGAACTTGATTCTCCCAAAATTGCCCCACTTAAAATACAGACAAGATTCGTAAAATCCATCCTAGACAATTTACCTACCAACAAAGCTCCAGGCCCAGATGGAATTCCTGTTTTGAAAAAGTATTCCCCTGAACTTGCCTCTGTCCTAGCCAAATTATTCAGACTATGCATACGTACTTCTTTATTACCAAATTCATGGAAAGAAGCCAATATCCACCCAGTTCCGAAGAAAGGAAGTTCGTCTGACCCCTCCAATTACAGACCAATAGCTGTCACATCTCTTGGTAAGGTATTTGAAACTTTAATTAATAAGCATATTGTTAAACATCTTGAATCCAACAACTTAATTAGTGATAGACAATACGGTTTTCGCCACGAAAGATCCACCATTGACATACTCAATCTCTTAACTCATACCATCCATCAATCAATTGATCTTTTTGGAGAAACTCATGCAGTAGCTCTTGATATCTCTAAAGCTTTCGACAGAGTATGGCACCGTTCCCTGCTGTCCAAACTCCCTTGCTATGGACTAACGTCTTTTGTTCCTTTGATTTCTTCTTATCTTAGTGACAGGAAAATAAGATTAACAGTAGATGATGTATATTCGAATTTCCACTCAATTAACGCCGGCGTGCCGCAGGGATCAGTTCTGGCGCCAACCCTATTTCTGGTTCATATTAATGATCTCTTATCTGTCACTCATAATCCCGTTCACTCATATGCAGATGACTCAACACTACATAGTTCATTCACACTCAGACATCCATTTACAAAGTCTAATATCTCTACCTCTCAACTCAGTACAGCCATCTCCATAAATCAAGATCTAGCTACAATCAGTGAATGGGGACAAAACAACCTTGTCTCTTTTGATGCTAGTAAAACTAAATATATACAGTTTACTAATAGACAGATATTGCCAGATTCGTACATTACCTTTAGTGCTACTAATATTCCCATCTCCAAAAGTATTGAAATTCTTGGTGTCTCACTTAACAGTGCCCTCAGCTGGACCTCTCATGTCAGATCACTTGCTAAGGCCGCCTCAAAGAAACTTGGATTATTGTACAGAGTCTGTAACTTCTTCGCCGATGAGCAGTTACCTATAATTTATAAGAGTCATGTTCGCTCTCAGCTTGAATATTGCTCACCCTTGTGGAATGGTTGTGGAGAGGTTGCATTGAGACAACTGGACAAAATTCAGAACAAAGCTGTTAGAATCATTAACAACCCTGCCATTACATATAAACTACCTCCCCTGCAAGTAGGAAGGAATGTTGCCTCCCTTGCATTATTTTACAGATATTTTTTTGGCAAATGCTCAGACGAGGTTGCGTCCATGGTGCCGCCTCTCCATGCCTTCCCTCGTGCTACACGGGCATCTGGTAGCGCTCATGACTGGAATGTCACCCAATCATATTGCAGAACTTCTGCCTATCAGAATTCTTTCATTCCCCGAACTGCATCTCTCTGGAACTCGCTTCCCCAGAGTTGTTTTCCTCCAAATTTCAACCCACAACTGTTCAAGTCTAACTGTTACAGATATTTTATGAATGGAGGACACCAGTAGTCTGGTGTATGGATTATTTTTTTTTTTCCCATTTGTTTTTCCTTCCTCCGTTCTGTTATTTAAAAAAAATAAAATAAAAAATAAAACATAACCAAATCTATCAATATATGAGATACACAGTATATTTTACCACAACTAGTACATGCACGTTTGCTGTGTGTCAATTACATGGCCCTTATCTGCACGTTAAGGTGTAGCAGATGATGTTTGCTTTACTAGAAGAAGCTGCATTTCACAATACACATAACCAAATCCATCATTTTATGAGAAATACAGTATATTTCACCACAACAGTATATGAATGTGCTCTGTATGTCACATTTGCGATACCTAAGGTATCGCAGACGATATTTTCTGACAAACACGTGGTGCAGTGTTTACGTTCATCCACACAAGCATACGATAAACATATCATTATAATACTCATGCATTATTTCACACAAAAAGCATATGGAATAAATATGATAATTGATAAAATGAAATATCCCTATAAAAACCTCCTCTGTTTATGCACTCCTGACAACGGCGTGCCCATGGCTGTAAGACGTATGTGACTCATGCCCTAGCCAATATTTTATCACGTACTCACTCTCATTGCACTATATTCCTATCTGTTCCACAATAACACTGTCCAACATATATCAGCATAAAGGAAGGATTTCATGAACACCTTGGCAAATATTCCATCGAAGACAACACTGTGTTGTGAAGCGGTTTCCTGCCTCTCCCTGCTGAACGTTTCACCATGTCCTTGCTCACTAGCTATTGCACGCTATTCACTGTCACTATTGTTCAATGGTTGAATACTCACATTGGGCACAGGGTAGAGGGAGTGTAGTTGTTGGGACATGGCGAAAAACAGGGTAGGACAAGCACAATCTTTGTTGGCCAACGGCTGATAACGGCCAGGAATAATTTAAAAAAAACTAATTCCCTATTGCAAACACCAGATCTAATCACAACAGTGCCCCAAAAGTAAACACAAGCACTATTGGTATAGTGGAATATGATGCCTGCCCAGGACAGGGGTAAATAGAGTACGATTTAAAGTTCCCGCCGCACTCTACCTTCTCCCTGGACTGCTGGTATGGTACTAATCAGCCTGTCCAGGCTGCTGCGTGTCTGGGGCCCCACAGTTGCCAACTCCTTACTTTTGATGAGCGGCGCGGAAACTATGATGTGTCCAAAAATTACACCGATCAGCCTGAAGAAGTTTTTTATGGTTTACGGACAACAAACACGTCAACGAGTTGGAGCCACCCTCATACCCAAAAGACAACAAACGCGTCAGTGCAGGCGAAGGGGTTTATAGCGTTACCATCAGAAGATTTAAATGTGGGAGAGGGTGATGACTTGTTAAAGTTACTATTGAAAGAACTTAGAGGACCAGAATATTCTATTGCCATGAGGACTGTTTAATCATTTGAATGCTTGGTTATGAAGAAGTTTTGATTCAGTGAGATTTATTACTGCTTTTGCACAGTTTCTAGCAATTTTGAATTGACCAAGTGTTTCATGTGTTGTTTTTACTTTAGGTAAGAGTTATATGCTGAGGACTTCTGGGTCATTGCTGTGCCACAGTTGCTATCAAAATATCTTGGGGAGTTCGATCTCTTAGTGAACTGCTGACTGGGTATGAAACTTCCATACCAGTTTGTGTTAAATCATTAATGTGGGACTGGGTAGAATTGATGTCACTAGAGAAGAAAGACTACCATGGAATATCAGAAAGGTAATTTCTAAATCCATACCAATCTGCCCCATCAAAGTGCCATTTGGTCACTCTGATAGGTTCAGAAAGGGGAGGTTTGGGGGAAATGTCTATAAGGTATTTGGTGAGATTGTTGTCGGAGGATCCGAGTAGTGACAGTACTTATATCCTGTATTGATCTAGATTACTTGTCAAGAATAGGTTCAAGTGATAGGCTTTCTGCTTAGGATTATTTTGTTCTGGTTGGTTGTTTTACCAATTGCGTGAGACTAAACGTTTCTGCAAACAGCTCACATTCTTGACCAGAATCGTCAGTCCTGGCAGAATGCAATAACCATTCTATATTATGGACGTTAAAATCACCCAAAACGGTTATTTCAGTGCTAAGGGTGACGTTAAGGTTAGTCAACTGTGTGGATATTGGAGTCAAATGCACTGTGGGAGTGATAAACTACTCAGATATATTTGGTAATATTTAGACAATTTAGTTTATATAAGGAATAATCAAAACTGTCTGAAATGAAGGTCAAAACAGTGTCAATTGCAAATTCAGATTTGATATAGGAACAGGTGCCACCCTTGTTACGGATGTTTGTGAGGAGATGGTAACCAGGAAGGCCAAATGGGGATATGTCAGTAGAGGGAGAGATTTGGGTTTGTGCGAGGAATAGGGCTAGAAGAGCTATGGATTGGAGGAAAAAGTGAAAGGAAATTAGGTTTGTACTAAGACCACGGATATGAGTGAAATACGAGTATAAGGCCGAACCTGTGCTTCTTCACTGACGAGTATGAACAGTTTTTGCAATGGCCGTTGTCGCCACAGTCGCTTGATTGCGACCGGAAGGAACCTGTGATGCCAGCCCTACCCCTGCCGGTGGTGGAAATTCGAGATACTACCGACTTTGCTGATATTAATGCAGCAGCCTTTGCTAAAGGAGGATAGAAATGGAAGGTGAGATATCTAATGCTCATGTAGTGTGCTGTAGACAGCTGAAGATATGTATAATAATATAATTTATATAATATATCTGCAATGTATGTAATACATATAAGCATATATTATATATTATATATATATATATATATATATATATATATATATATATATATATATATATATATATATATATATATATATATATATATATATATATATATATGTGTGTGTGTGTGTGTGTGTGTGTGTGTGTGTGTGTGTATTTATTTTACTATTTATTGATGTATGATTATAAATATTTGGACTGACTCGCGTAATGGGCGTGTTCATTAATACTTCCGTCCCATCTGATCGTGTTCCAAGTGTATTAGTTGAGAGCGTGATTCATCAGTATAGTGCAGGGTAGTGGTGTGGTGTTTACGTGGTGTGTGTTTCTGTCAGGCAAGCGGGCACTGCACCTGGCGAGCCGCAACGGGTGTGGAGCTGCGGTATGGACACTACTGCAGGCTGGAGCAAACGTCAACGCCTGCGACACAGATGGTATGTTATTAACCAGGAGTCTTCGTCGCATCTTTTCATTGTGATACTTTTTGCATATCACACCCGAATCATTTCAAGTACAAAACGCACAGAGTGTTATATTTTCTCCTTCCCATGTCCTGATGATTTTATTCAGCTTATGGAGAGAAGTCAGGTCATGAGGGGTTAATGAAAACTGTATCTAACCCCTTATATAAACGGATCCTACAGATCTTGCCATTATCATCTTGAGGTTGCAAGTATTAATTAAAATATACGCCATCGTGCTGAAGGGACTAAAAGAAAAACTACGTTATTAATGTCCTTATGATAGGGACAGAGACTGCGTAAACAGCAAACAAGAAAATATTAACATCACATGCACTATAGATAGATAGATAGATAATAGGAAAGAGATTCTGACAATCTAGAGAATCTCATTAGCTGACGAGAATATAGTCCCATGGTTATCACAGTTGTTGATGTATTGCAGTATTTTTTTTTAATGCAAGGAAGAAGAATCCAAAGGCCAGTGGCCTTCAAACTGCTTCCTCCAAGAAAAAAAAAAAAAAAAAAAAGCAAGACAACAGAGACTCAAATTCAAGATCCATTCATTTCGAGATGCCAGGACACACTGCATTTGAAAGACTGGAGATCGTAGTCAGTAGAAAAAACAGACAGAGGGAGACAGTTCCAGAGTTGACCATTTGCATACATGAAGGACTGGAAGTAGTTGTCAACTCTTGCATTAGAGAGTTGGACAGAAAAGGGATAAGAGTCTTGCTAGAAGGGTGCTACGTGCCCGTCGTAGTTGTGGAGGGATGCAAGCAGACAGTTCAGAGGAGCAGTGACCACTGAAGTAGCAACAGAAAAGACATAAAGAGGCAGCAGTGCGGCTAAGAGACAGAGGTTGAAGGGAGCCAGTAAGAGGAGGAGAGTTAATGAGATGAAAAGCCTTTGACTCCACCGTGTTGAGAAGAGCGATATGTGGGAAGCCTTCCCACACATGAGAGCTGCACTCCACACAGGGACGACCAAACCCATGTATAAAGTCAACAGCTGTCTAGGGGTAAAGAAGGCATGGAGTCTGCTTAGCACACCCAATTTCTTGGAAGCATATTTTTCAAGAGAGGTAATATGTTCTTTCCATGATAAATCCCGTGCGAATGAAACCCCCAAGTATGTTTAAAGATGATGCAGGATTGAGCTGGATATTGTTAAAAGTTATTGGGTACTCATGTTCGGGTTGATTGATGTAAGAACTGACTTTTGGATGCATTATAAACAACAAGGTCATATTTACCCCAATCAGAGATATGAGCCAAGTTTGTCCAAGCAACTGCTAAGATGGTCGCTGCTGGAAGCGAATGGAAAGGTGAAGAGTGGAGTTATCAGCGAGTGAGTGGATAGGGTTAGTTGTACAGCTTAGAAGGTCATTGATGAATAACAGGAAGAGAGTTGGAGATAGGACAGAGCCCTGAGGAACACCATTATTGATAGCTGTAGGAGAAGAACAGTGGCCGTCTACAACAGCAGCTATAGAACGACCAGAAAGGAAGCTAGAGATGAAGGCACAGATAGACGAATAGAAACCGTAAGAGGGTAGTTTGGAAATTAAAGATTTATGCCAGACTCGATCGAAAGCCTTTGAGATGTCAAGTGTAATGGCAAAGCTTTCGCCAAAGTCCCGAAAAGAGGATGACCATGAGTCTGAAAGGTAGGTGAGCAGATTGCCAATGGAGCATCCGTGGCAGAACCTATATTGCAATCAGAAAGGTTGTGATAGTAAAGATGCTTTAAATTTTTTAAGAAGAGACTTCAAAACTTTTGAAATACGGGATATTAAAACAATTGGGCGGTAGTTAGAGATCTTGGAATGGTCACCCATCATTGGGACAGGTTGAATGAGAGCAAACTTACAGCAAGAAGGAAAGGTGAATATTGATAGACAAAGGCTAAAGAGTTTACCTAGGCAGAAACACAGTTCTTGAGGACAACAGGAGGGACCCTATCAGGCCCATATGCCTTGTTAGTACTGAGGCCAGTGATGGCAGGAAATACATTAGTTGATGACATTGTAATGTCAGCCATGAGGAAGTCAGATTGGGGAACAGATGGAAGGAATGAAAAACGTGTTTAGATGTTGTTCGTTTAGAATGGATGTAAAGAGAAGGCTGTATGAGGGTGTTGTGGTACCGACTGCATTGTATGGGGCTGAAACATGGAATATGGGTGTAACAGAGAGGAAAAGTTTAAATGTAATGGAGATGAGGTGTCTGAGGAGTATGTGTGGAGTGACGCATATGGATCGAGTGAGAAATGATGAAGAGCGAAGGAGTACTGGAGTTGTGCAGAAGATAGCTGATCAGGTTGAGCAGAGGGTGTTGCGATGGTTTGGGCTATGGAGAGAATGGATAATGAGCGATCGTTGAAAAAAATAGCTAGATCTGATGCGAGACGTGTAAGGCTAAGAGGAAGACCACGAATAGGATGGATGGACAGTGTGAAGAGAGCGTTGGATGCGAGAGGGATGTCTGTTGAGCAAGGAAGAGTGGCTGTGCGTGATAGAAATGATTGGAGAGAAATTGTGAATGAATAAATGATGACACAGCCCTCAGGGGATATTCTCCCGCATTTGGTCTGATAAGCTGATCATGTCAGGTGCGGGTAAGGGAATGGGTTCATTATGATGTGGTAGGGGTAAACCAGCTCTGCTGTCGGGCCCTGCGTGAATGTCACTGATTGCACTTCGCAATTGACCCTAGTGTGGTGTGGTGCGGTGAGGATCTGTTCCTTCTCCCCTTGGGGCTAAGATCCGAATGAATGTGTTGAGTGGATGAGTAAATTGGGAGTGTGTCGTTCTGTCTCGGCTATTTCCCTTTCCTTGGGGGAAGCAGCCTATATATATAGATAGATAGCTCGTGTTGGTGTTAAGTAACTTATGTTTGCTTGTTCACTGCAAAAAGGGATGTATTAGGTAAAAGGGGTAATGGTGGCCTGGGTCGTCGAGGTGCTTGTTTACGATATAGGCATACTGTTACAGTATTCTTTTTGTAGAGCCAAGAGTGTGTCTGTGGAGTGATCATGTGATATTATGAAGGCCTTCTAGTTTTCAGTTTTCGTTGTACTAATTTTGTTGTTCATTTCATTGTTTAGTTCTTGGAACATTGTGATGGTGTCTTGTCTGTGTGGGGGAGGGGAGTTGTGGTTAAGTCTTTCACGTTGTCTTATGAAGCAGGCAATCTCCTAAGTAAATTTTGGGTTGTAAAATCTTGTTTCTTTATAGAATATGGTGTGTCTGTGTTGATAATGATGTTGCTGAACTTGTAATGTGCCTGTTGCTCTAGGTGATGGGTTTGTTGTTTGGGTGCTGAAGTGTTGCCTTGTTGTTTCAGCTGTGAATTTGGTCTTGTCTGCTTTCTTGTAGTTTGTGTATGCCAGGCGTGATCACTCTGGTTTGGATTGTTTTCCTGTGGTCATAATAGTGAAGAGATGATCTGTTTGGCTTCCTTTTGTCAGGTGGTGTTGAGTGCAAGTGTTTGCAAACATGATGTGATGTCTGGGATGGAAAGGGTGCGATTTGCCTGGTGTGTATTGTGATGTGTCACTGAATATGTACAGATGTTAAGCTGTGAAGCAATGTCGAGGTCTGGGCTGTTGTTTTGATTGATTTTGTACCAGGCAGTGTTTTTATCATTAAACTTTCCAGCAGTCATTAAAATTGGTGTCTGTATTAGGAGGAGGAGCTGAGGGTTGTATTGCACTGGCACGGCTTGGGAGATGTCAGGGGAAATGTAAATGTAAAAAATGTTGATTACTTGCTTGTGACCAGATTTGACACTGAGTTAATGTATTTCTAATGTTGTGTCACTCTGGAAAAGTGATTGTGTTGTATGTGCTGTGTCTGTACAGGATTCATATGTGAATGTGCTGTATGTAATGAGGCCCCCTCCATGGCCGTCAGTTTTGTTTGAGCGGATATGTAAGTAGTTTCCGATTTGGGGGAGGGGGTCTGTTGTGTGTGTCAGTTTTTATTTCAAATAGGAATGTTATGTGCAATACCTTGGTCATGAAGGAATGCTTCTGTTTCTGATTTTTTTTCTTTTTCAGAGGCTCTCAGTATTTAACTGTAATACGTTTATGCGTTTTCGAGGCGGTGTTCATCCAGTATGTGTTTGTGTTGTAGGTGCAATGCTTGTGTGCAGGAACTTGATTTTAATGTTTGTGGTTGTGTGAATAAGGGTTTGTTGGAGGGGGTTAGGGAAGTTGTATTTGGTGTGACAGGAGGGATTTTAGTAGAGTACACATGACAGGTATTCATTTGCTAAGGCACTGTCTGGCATTTGATGTTAATCCATGCTCTGCAAGAGGTGCATTGAATAGATCTCTATGTTCATCTTGCACGTGTGATGTGTAGGGAGCAAACAGGACACATGTATCGTGTTTGGAGCCCAGGATTGCTCTCAGTGTCTCTAACTATAGTCTGACAAATCTAAACGTAGGGTTTGGGTGGAGTCACCCCCTCCCTGCACTGTGCCATGTTTCCTAACCCTACGATGTATAACGCCTGTGGTTTGTGTAGTAGGAATGATACATAAACATAACTCATACTAATATAACTGTAATGAAAGTGCTGACATGTATCAAGGAAGAATAAAACTATTCTGCATACTATATTATACGAAAATAGAGAAACGTGGCATAAAAATTTGGCAGTGTTGCTCTAAAAATATTCTAATTATTATTTACTTCCCCAACACTTCTAACATTGCTAATTAATTTAGCAAGTATAATTGCAAGAAAATTTGAAGGGATAAAAGTGGGAAGAGGCGATCCTTTCATAATTAAAATAAATATATCAAACAGCTCTGGGGCGGCAGCACTCACGCGACACGTGAGAGAGAGAGAGAGAGAGAGAGAGAGAAATAATAATAATAATAATAATAAAACTTTATTTCCACTAAACAGTGGGTATTCTTATACATTATACAGTAGTACAGCATACAGTATGAAAGTTCTATACACAATATAATACAAGTTGATACATATGGTGGAGAATAGTGACAGAGAGGTAAATGGTTTAAAAGGTGTGGGGACACTTAGGTTAAAAATAGATCAATTAAGGGATTTAGGAACGAAGGCAGTGGGAAGGATTAAGACAGATGGGAGTTTGAACTATAGGGTAGAATGTTTCCCAATGCACCTGGGAGGAGGAGGAGGAGAAGGAGGAGGAGGAGGAGGGGAGAGAGAGAGAGAGAGAGAGAGAGAGAGAGAGTCAAGCAGTTACGTTACGGTAGGTTACATGTCCGTATGCTCTCAATAAAATAGCATAGCAATTATCAACGGCTAATTATTATACAGGTGTTGATGGTGGGGGTCTATATTTATAGGAGGTGTTGGTGGTGGAGGTATAGCGGGTGTTGTTGATGGGGGTGTTGTTGGGGGTAGGGGTATAGGGGGTGTTGGTGGCAGGGGTATAGGGGGTATTAGAAAAACGGAGATCACAAGAGGGAAACAGTGTCAAGGTCATCGCTGATGGAGAGGTCAGCTCGGAAACGTGGCAACAATGCAGGGAGGGGGTGACTCCACCAAAACCCTACGTTTAGATTTGTCAGACTATAGTATGAAAATGAGAAATGACCACCAACGAGTCATTTCCTTTGAGTAAAAAAACGGGGTAGGGAGTGGCTGCCCTGTGCTGGTGATGGCACTTAGCCAGGCTGGACCAGGGTCCTCCTCATAAAATACAGAGCAGGGTGAGGAGGTTTCACATCTAGGCAAGAGATGCAGCTTCTTCTCTCCACCCAGAGCAACAGCAGTATTGCAGGAAGGCTCCTCTCTATCGTCAGAACCCCTTAGTAAAGGAATTAATCCATCCATCCATCATCCAGTCCTATGTCGCCCCACGAGAAGAGTAGGAGCCCGTGGCTAGGCAAGTTGGTCCTTGCATTTAAGATAAGAGTGACCAGCCTCACTCATCCCTGAGTGGCATTACATGAGCAATGAACCCCAACCTCTCCTTGGATATAAACCTGCACTGGCTCAATCCGATTGGAGCACCTTAACCCACTGCGTCCCGTCGACGTATGGGTACGTTGCAACATTTTGTATTTGCCAGTCCCGGCGATATCTCGCGCAATTGCAAGCTGCATAATTTGCACAATTTTCAAATTTCGCGCTTGATTTTCAGTACGTATGGTTGCTCGACCTTCCCCTACCTGCCACCAGGAGGGGACACTCGGCGACCCCGCACGACCCGCGCTCACCCGCGGCTCGGTCACTCACCTGTTAGCAATGGTCCTACTCAGACATGGCGAAGAGAGGTCTCTCAGAGGACGAAATTCAAGCCGCCCTGGATGCCTTTACAGGTGACGGTGATTCCCCACTGGACGACGAGGTTGTTGACAAAGATTATGTGCAGCCAGAGGAGGAGAAAACCACCAGCAGTGATGAAGTCCCTTCCCCCAGGACGCGGCGGTACATGACTTACTGTGCTGCTAGAGAGGGGCAGCCGGCCAAAAAACAATGTGGAACATCCTCTGCCCAGCCCCAACGTGATGTGGAACAAGAATTTGATGACGAGGACGAGGACGGAGCCGTGGGACGTGCTGCCACATGGTGCGGACGTGAGGTAATTACTCATCGTGGCCCCGAGCGCATACCACGTCGGACGAGCAGGTATGGGCCTAGTTTTTTGTTTGGGGAGGTAGGAAGTGCCTGGAGGGAGTGGGGAGTGAAAGGGAGAGTGCAGGGAGGAGTATGGAAAGTGAGAGTGGCGGGAGTGAGTCATCGCTCTCCCTAGGTGGTGTGAGACGGCGGGGTGTATCACTTGGGCGAGTGAGGGTGCGTCCTGAATCACGTGGGGTTGTGATGGAGGGGGAAGGTGGAGAGGAACCACTCCAAAGCACGTCTTATGCTCCCCAATATTCCCGAACTTCATCCCCACAGCCCCCTAATGTTCCTCAAGGCCGTAAGGGTAAGTGAAGGGGAAAGGGTAAAGGCAGAGGGAAGAGGAGTGCAAGTAGGGAAGCCCTCCGCACTCCTTCTGCCCAACCTCCCCCACCAGCATCTCCTCCCCACCCAGACGAAGGCGCTGATGGGGATGATGGGGACGAGGGATTTGTGGGATGGAATTGGGAGGATGGGGGTGATTTTTCTCCCCTCATTCACCCCTTCACTGAGCAGGGGCAAGCTGGCTGCATTGCTCCCGGAATTCACCCTAATTCCACCTGGCTGGATTTTTTCCACCTGTTTTTTAGTGAGGCTTTCGTGGAGCAGATTGTTGACCAAACCAACCGTTTTGCAAGCAGCCAACACCGTGAGAGTGAAAAATTGGGAACAAGGAGCAGGCATTCTATCATATATGATTACCCTGTCTCCCTTTCAGAAATGTTCTTATTTTTTGCCCTGGTCCTTTTGATGGGTATTATACGAAAGAACAGAATTCTGGCCTACTGGACAAGGGACCTTGTTATGCTGACACCAATATTTGGCCAAGTCCTGAGCCGTAATCGCTTCCAACAAATTCTAAGTTGCCTCCATTTTTATGATGCTGATGATCCTGCAAATGCGAACGACACCGATAAGATGAGGCGAATTAGGTTGGTCTTTGATCACCTGAGGCAAACCTTTCGTTCGTCATTTTATCTCTATAGTAACCTCGTCATAGACGAGAGTCTCGTGTTGTGGAGAGGCAATATTTCATTTAGGCAGTATATACCCAGCAAAAGGCACCGTTTTGGGTTCAAGATCTTTGTTATGTGTGACTGTAGGACTGGTTATGTGCAAGACATAGTCTTGTACACCGGTGCACAGACAGACATAATAGAAGATCGGAGTATTGGACTGTCGGGAGCAGTGGTAAAGACGATGATAGAAGACTACCTTCATCAAGCTCACGTCCTCTACCTGGACAACTGGTACACTAGCCCTCTTCTCGCTCGTTATCTACACATGCATGAAACGGGAATCTGTGGAACCGTGAAGGTGAACCGGCATCACATGGTCAAGGTAGGGCGGAAACTTGACAGGAATGAGGTTGTCTTCTTCAAAGCCAACAACATACTTGCAACTGTGTGGAACCATAATAGAGAAGTAAGCCTCTTGTCCACGGTTCACCACCCCTTGATGCACCGTACTGATTCCGTGGATTACCGGAGCGAGAACAGGCGTCACATATGGAAACCTGAGTGTGTCCTGGATTATAACATAAACATGCGCCTGGTGGACCAGTCAGACTCCATGATATCGACGGTAGAGTGTGCGAGGACCACGATGAAGTGGTATAAGAAACTGTTCTTTCACTTGCTAGATATCACTGCTCTGAATTGCCACCATGCCATGACAACAGGAGTTCAGGAAACCTTTGAAGGGTTTGTGATGGAGCTGACAAGAGAGATGTTTGCACGGTATGCTGTTGAAAGGCCCCAACATCGCACCCGCACTGGCCCTATTGCCCAAACTCCCCTGAGAATATCCGGCTGCCATTTCCCCATTCCTATCCTTCCCCAGCCAAATAGACCTAGGCCCCAATGCAGGTGTCACGTGTGTAGCAATTCCCGGGTGAGACTTACCACACAGAGGAAGGACACCCGCTATGAGTGCGTCGAGTGTGACGTGGGTCTCTGTATTCACCCATGTTTCAGCGAGTATCACACCTTGATGCAGTTCTAATATGGTGTGAATGCGATAGGACGCTGTAACTCTGAAGTAAATGCGACAAACAGACGCTCAGTGAAATTATAAGTCCTGTTGATTTGAAAATATTAGCATAAAGTGCATACGGGTATAACATAAGTGCAAGAATAGTATATAAGTGTATAAATATGATGTAAGTGGAAACATACCTAGCGAGGGTATTTTGATGCGATATTCTGTCGCTCAGTGCAATAAATAAGGCCTGTAAATATGTAAATATTATTACGGGAAATGCAAACGGGTATAATATAAGTTCAAATTATTGTAAGTGCTAAAATATATTCTAAGTTAAAATATTCCTAGCAAGTGTATATAGATGCGATTTCCTGACGCTCAGTGGAATGAATAAGGCCCGTAATTATGAAAATAGAAGTAAACAAGTGGGAAAATGTGTAATATAAGTGAAAAATTTGTATGTAAGTGTTTGTGAAAACATTAATTGCGAGGGTATTTTCGTGCGATATTCTGACGCTCACTAGAATAAATAATGCCAGTAACTATGTATAGTGCAGTATAGGGGTGTAAACGTGTGTAATGTAAGTGGGAAAGTATAATTGGAGTAAAAAAATAAAGTAGAAGATGAAACACGCGTGTTTGAGATTGTGCTTGCTACGTGATTATGCGCTAGCATTTCGCTAAATGCCCTCGTAATGAATGTAAATAATTGAAAACATTTACAGTCGTGGAGGAAAGGTTCTATGTAAAGAAAAAAATAATAGGAAAGTGATAAAACAATTGGGTATGTTGAAATACGAGTCACAGCGAGTGCACTTAGTAAGCAGATGTGCGCTATACTTATGCTGCATGTCATTGTAATGAATGAAAAAAGCTGAAAACATTTACAAACAGTAAATATTGGTAAAATGCCAATGAAACAGAAGTATACAAGTAGAAAAAATGATATGTTGACTGATACAAGAAACTTAGCACATAGCATGTTACCACTTGGACCTAACTCGCTATGCTCGCGCGAAAGTACAATGCTTATTTTTCATATATATGTGTTTGAAATTCATTTTATTGTTACTCTTATTGTTTATTAGTTCAAATTCAATAAATGTAGAGGTGTTGTTTGCTGTTTCTCCCAATATTTCCTACCATAGAAAACGTGAGCGCCTCACACGTCAATGATAGAATACAATACCTGGCACGGGGGACCTCACCTGTTCCGACCACTTATGGACCACGGTAAGCCCTTTCTTGGTGATTATCCTTTGTTTCTCAACAAAAGCGGAAGTTTTAGCCAAAAAAAATTTCCCAAAATAGCTCGGGATTGGGGGGGGGGGGCGGAGGTGCGAAAAACCTCGGGATATGATGGGTTAATTATCCACTAAGCCACCAGTCTCCATGATTTGGTTATATGGTTACTGCCCAACATAGTAAATGGTTTCCTGATGTACAGAAAACCAATTGGCTTGTCACTCAGTGTAGAGTCACCCACAGGCAGAAGGAAGCGGAAACAATGAAGGAAAGAAAGACATAAGAGGGAATGGAAAGCCACCCTCAGGTAGAAGGAAGAGGAAAGAATGAAGGAAAGAAAGACGAGGAAGGAAGGATGAGTGAGTGGATGGTGAGACATAATTCCTCCGATTCAAAGAGTACATCCTCAGATTAAGAAAAAAAAAAAAAAAAAGTACATAAGCCTGTCTCCAACCACATCCCCTGGGAAACATCTCCCAACACACTTTTTCCCATAGGTCTGTTTTCGCCCATGGACCTATTTCCATCTTGGACTAGTTTCCTAATGACCTACTTCCTTCTTGGATCTATTTTCCTTGTGGACCTATTTTATCTCACGGACCGTTTATCTAACAAAGACTTATCTAATATACTATAGCAGTAGCAGTGTGTTTGTGTGTGTGTGTATTTTGGGCAGCCAAAACTACACATTCAAATCACACCAAAATTGGCAGAAAAATCGCAAAAAATTCCCGGATGTGAAAAAACTTGGTCCCATCACGATTGAAAAGCTTTTACTATATTTAATGAGCGATCAAATTTTGACGAATAAACGCCGCTCCCGGATCCCGGTCGGTTGCCGTGGCCAAGTGGTTAATAAATTGAACTTGTGTGCGGACAACTTGGGTTCCATTCCCGAAGCTGAAAAATAACACGATCAATTGATTAGCTGCAAAAAATCCAAGTGACAATGTTAGACTAGAGCAGCACATAAACGGACCATCATGGGCCCTTCGATGTCGCCTTGACAGCTGATAGTGACAATGTTAGACTAGAACAGCACATAAACGTGACTTGGATTACCTGAAATGATCGCAGTGCGCACTCAAAGCCCAAGGAAATGAGTGAGAAGCACAAGGAAACGAGTGAGAAGCACAAGGAAACGAGTGCGAAGCACGAGAAAGTGAGCGCGCAGCGCGAGAGCCCTCCACAGGAGCAAGTGCAAGAGGGCCTGAAGGGCATACGAGCACTTGCTTTCCCTATAGGCGTAATTACCACATGAACGTACTTTCCCCCATAGATCTGTTTTCCCCATAGACCTCTTTTTATCTCATGGACATAACTTGTGCAGTGATCCCATTCCCCAGGAACTTATTTCGCCCATGGACCAATTTTCTCCTTCCATGTATTTTCCATCTTGGACATACTTTCCCCTCAATGGACGTACTTTCCCTCCAGTGACTTATATTCCTCTTGGACCTATTTTGCCATGTACATATTATCCCTAAGTGAATCTATTTTTCTCCATGAAAGTATGTTTACCCAAGGACCTATTTTCCCCCCTACAGGAACACATCAAATTCCTATAAGTTCCATGGATCCATTTCTTCCACAGGCCATTTTCACCTACTGGACATATGCTTCCAAATTTACCAATTTCCCTCAGCCTACCATGGACCTATTCCAACCTTGGACCTACTTACAACGTGGATAGAACTTTCTCCATCCATCCACCCACCAGTTCACCTATTCACTCGTATACCTGTTGAAATATCCAGTGTACTAAGCCTGTCCCCTTTCTGGTCTTTCTGGAAGCCATATTTTTCTATGCAAGGATGAAAGAACCAAAGGCCAGAAGCCTGCAAGATAGTTTCCTCCCAGAAAAAATAAAAGCAAAATAACAGACAGCCACCTTCAAGATACATTCAATTCGAGATGTCTGGATACACTGCGTGTACAAGAACCGGAGGTCATAGGCAGCAGGAAACAGAGACAAAGGAAGACATCCACAGTTGACCTGTTGCATACATGAAGGACTGGGAGTAACGGTTACCTCTTGCATTGGAGAGTTGGGCAGAAAAGGGATCAGAATTTGTTGCTAGACGGGTGTTAATCGCCCTACATAATGGTGGAGGGATGCAAGCAGACAGGTCAGAGGAGCAGTGACCATTGAAGTAGTGACAGAAAAGAGATAAAGATGCAACAGTGCAATGAAGAGACAGATGTTTAATGGTACCAGTAAGAGGAGAAGAGCTATTGAGAAGAAGTGACTTTGACTCCACCTTGTTGAGAAGGGCTGTATGTGGGGAACCTGCTCACACATGAGAGTTGTACTCTACACTGGGGCGAACAAAGACCCTGAATAAAGTCAACAACTGTGCAGGGGTAAAAAGGCACAGAGTCGGTTACCACACCCAGTCTCATGGAAACATATCTTACAAAAGAGGTAACATGGTCATTCCAAGATAAATCCCGAAAATATTAAACGTCAAGTATGTTTGAACATGATGCAGGATTAAGTCAGATATTATAAAAAATTTGAAGATTCTCCTGCGGAAGATTGTGATGGGTTGAAAAATGTAAGAACTGAGCATTTGATGCATTTAAAACAACAAGATTTCCTTTACCCCAGTCAGAGATATGAACCAAGTCAGACATTAAGTGTGTCATAATCTCATCCCTTGTTTGTTTAAGTAACCGTTGAGATGGACGCTGCAAGAAGCGATTTGAAAGGTGATGGGTGGAGTCATCAGAGTATGATTGGACATGGTTAGATGCACAGCTTAAAGGTCATTGATGAGTAAAATGAAGAGAGTTGGTGATAGGACAGAACCCTGAGGAACATCACTATTGACAGTTCTAGGAGAAGAATGGTGGCGGTATACAACAGCAGCGATAGAACGACCAGAAAGGAAGCTAGAGATGAAGGCACAGATAGAAGGATCAAAACCATAAGGGGGCAGTATAAAGATGAAAGAATTATGCCAGAGTCGACTTGAAGCCTTTAAGATGTCAAGTGCTAGGGCAAAGCTTTCAGCTAAATCCTGGAAAGAGGATGACCAGGAGTCTGAAAGGAAGGCGAGATCTCTAGTGGAGCGTTCTGAGTGGAACCCATACTGGCCATCAAAAAGGTTCTGATAGGATAGATACTTTAAGACTTTTTATTAAGCATAGATCCAAAAACATTACAAATACAGGATGTTAAAGTGATTAGGCTATAATTAGAGGGCAGGGAATTCTCCCCTGGTTCTGGGACTGGCTGAATGAGAGCAAACTTCAAGCAAGAAGGAAAGGTACAAGTCGACAGACAAAGGCAAAAGAGTTTATCTAGATAGGGTGTAAGCACAGAAGCACAGATCTTGAGGACAACAGAGGGGATCTCAACAGTTGCATATGCCTTGTTAGTACTGAGGCTAGTGAGGGCAGTAAGTACATCAATTGAAGATATTTCAATGTCCGTCATAAAGAACCAGTGGGGGAGAGTGATGGAGGAACAGCACTGGAATCATCTGATTAGAAAGTCTGAGCAAAGAGTTCTGCTTTTTCAGTAGAAGAAACAACTACAGAGCCGTCTGTGCAGAAAAGGGGAGGGAAGGATGATGCAGTTAAGTTGTTAAAGAGGTTTTTGACAATGTGCCAAAAAGAACTGGAAGAATTTGAGTCGGATAGTACAGAACATTTAGTACAACATTATTCTTCACAGAGCGACGAATAGACTCAACCAGGTTCCTTGGATAAACATAAGAGGGATGAGATTCAGTAGTGGATTGGTTCTGGTATCTTTTGTAGGCTTTCCTCTTGTTGTAGGCAGCATTAGAACATGTATGATTAAACCAAGTTTTTTTTTTTTGGGGGGGGTCACAGGATAAGTGAAACGTAAGCTTCCTTGCCCGAGCGACTAACCTCTGTAATGCTTGAGGCACATTCAAATGGCTCTCAGTCATGGTAGCAATAATCATTCCAGAGAAAATCAAAGAAGTTCTGCCTGAGCCTGAAGGCATCCCAATCATTATCTCCAAAGTGCCACAGCTGCCGCTACTTAGTAGGGTCCATAGGCCTTACTTGAGCGATAGGACAGGCTAAGATGATAAGGAGGAGCCCAAAGGAGAGAAAAGATTAGCAGTGTAAGCAGAACGATTTATTGTAAGGAAGAGGTCAAGCATGTGACAGGTCTCTCCAAGGTGGTCGTGATATGGGTAGAGTGCTGTACAAGCTGCTGTATTTCATCAAGGATAGAAAAGATGTGGGCTTGCCCACCAGGTGGATCAGTGAAAAGCGAGGAGAGCCAAAAGTGGTGGTGGACTTTGAAATTACCTAGAAAGGAAATTTCAGAGAATGAAGAAATTCCATCTTAGGCGTTAGATAGTAAAAAAAGAAAAAAAAAAAAAAAGAAAGAAAGAAAGAAATCATAGTCAGTAGAATAAGGGGACAAGTACACATTGCAGATATATTTTGTTAGAGAATGACAAGACAGTCGAAGCCAGAGGGCAGAGAATTGAGAAGATTCAAGTTTAGGAACACGATAGCAAAATATGGTGCTGTATACATATACACAACAGCCACCTTTGGCTCTTCAGTGAATACAGACAAAATCTGAGGAAACAGAGAAGGGGTTGCTGTCATTAGCCTCAGACAGCTGAGTCTCAGTGACGAAGAGAAGATTAGGTTTAGAGGAAGAGAAGTGATGTTCATGAGAGAGAAAATTAGAGGAAAAGCCAGGAATATTGCAGAAATGAACAAAGAGTGACTCAGACAATGGTTCCATGCATCTCACTTTGATGCCACCGGGTGAGGGGGGGATGGTGTGGGCTTTTATGCCCCTCTCCCCCTCCCGGAGACTTTGAGGCTGAGTGTTGAGATGCCATTTTTTAAAAATTAGGAATAGGAAGTGTGGTGTGTAATGTGCATGGAGATTGGTGTTCAAAGTTAGAGGAAAGTGTATTGTAGAGCACGCTAGGCTACACTTTGTGTTACTAAAATAATGAAAAAGATCAGCAAAGGGGGATGGCCAGAACTAGTTCCGAGGGCTGAAGAAATTGGAGCTCCAGCTCTTCCTATCATCAGGTTTCCATCCACCTTGTGAGTACTGCCCTACAGTCTATTCCCTACATATCCACCAACCCCTCTACATCACGCACCCACACACCCACTAAGCACAATCACTAATCCACCCAACCCATCCACCTACAAAGTGTACCCACCTGCCTCACCCACACAGTACTCCCACATGCTCATCCAACAAAGTCTTTCCAACCACCCACCTACCCCTCTTACCCCATCCAATTTGCCCATCCCACCCACTGACCCCTCTTACTCTATCCACCTACTCCACCCACCTATGTCACCCACCCAGCCTATCCAGCCACATAACCACCTCCCCTGTCCAACCACCCTGCCCACACCACACATTTTGTCTGTCCACCCGCCTTCCAACCCACCTCACCCATCCACCCATCAACTGACCCACCTGGATGCCAAGCTTGAACCAATACCATGATGGCTTACACACACACACACACACACACACACACACACACACACACACACACACACACACACACACACACACACACACACACACACACACACACACACACACACACACACACACACACACACACACACACACACACACACACACACACACACACACACACAGGGAGGGCACTGCTGCCTTTAGGTTCTAGAGTAGCTTTACTATCAAGGATTCACGTTGGTCTTTAGTCTGACTAAACCTATAAGTTTTATATACTTTCGGAGAGACCCCATTGACCAGACTCAAATATATTGTACGTCTGTTGTACTTATTTGTCCTACGTGTTTACTCGTTACTTTTTTCAGTAGCCCATATGTTGTAGTAAACATCTCTGAGCAACAAGTATGCTATACAGAACACATAACTTTATTATGTACTCAGATGCTAATGATCCCATTTTATCCCTACCAGCCTAGGGCGCAAATTCATCAGTCAGGTCTGACACATCCCATCTCCCCAGCGCAGAATCGTAACACTACCGTGAAAAAAAAAAAAAAAAAGTTTTCCCTGTGGCAAAGAAGACTGCACTACATCTCTACCGATTAAATTAGCATATAAAACTTTAACTTTCTCATGCATGTTATTACATCACTCGAATATCGACACGGTTTCCCCCAGTACTCTACCGAGGTGTAATGTTCACAGTACATTGAACATGAAGAGTTTCTACCATATTTCCAAAACCACTTATAATGCGACCCAAAGCGGAATACAAAACTATTTCTCCCTAAAGGTGGCCATTCTCTAATGTCTGTATCAATCAGGCTCAGTTGAATTACAGCTTAAGCCCTGTTTTTCATGTATTGATGGGTGGGAGATGCAATTATGGAAATGCGAGGAGAGGACGAAACTTTAGAAAGACGAATCTTGCTTGTGTGTGTGTGTGTGTGTGTGTGTGTGTGTGTGTGTGTGTGTGTGTGTGTGTGTGTGTGTGTGTGTGTGTGTGTGTGTGTGTGTGTGTGTGTGTGTGTGTGTGTGTGTGTGTGTGTGTGTGTGTGTGTGTGTGTGTGTAATACAGTGTAAACTCAAAATGGAAACTCCATCCCCACAATGAAACAGACATCTACCAAGAAACTGAATGTTGTAGCTCTCAAGAATTGTGACAGTGTAAACCGACTAAGAATAACCATTGCTGAAAAACTAGACAGTGACACGGAAGTCAAGGTCATGTACAAGAAATAGAATCTGTTGCATACCACTGTACTTGAATCATTTGTCAAAGTAATCAGCTACACTAAACGTCGACATCAAGACTTGTTAGATCAAAATGCTCCAGCCATCCACAGCTTGCTGAAGGCTAGGATAAAGGCTCATGGCTCAGTTCTCAGTAATCTCGAGTCTCTCATTCTATCTCGAGTCTCTCATTCTAAGAGAGCACCTTTCCAACATTAAGGTTAAAACACAAAGATCACTAAGATAAATGGAAAATGACTGGTGGATTCAGAAGTCACAAGAAATTCAGAACTTTCCCGACAGTAACAACACCCATGACTTCCATGATGTTATAGGAACAATCTATGCCCCTAAAAAACGTAACACTGCCCCAGTTAGATCGGCTAACGGGAATAACATACAAAGACAGTCTACAGATTTTTATGAGGTTAACTGAGCACTTCAAAGGTCTGCTAAACCAAGTAAACTCTACTGATGCTATGATTAACAGCCTACCACATCTACCACTGCTAGACCAATGGAACAGTATACCATTACTCTTAGAAGTCATCAGCGCAGTTCGAGGGCTTAAGAACAATAAAAGAGTTGGACCAGATGGCATTTCTGGTGAGATATACAAGCAGGGGTGATATCTACTTTAAGTTAGCTTACGGAAGTGGAAGATGGTATAACCCCACAATCAATGAAAGATGCAAACATCGTGAAAGTTTATAAAAAGAAGAGAGATAGCAATATGTGGAAACAGTAGGGCATCAGCTTACTCTCAGCAGGAGCAAAATTCTCGCAAAGATTATGCTTTCCCGATTTATCTTATTTATTTGGGGCTAAGTTACGAATAAATGTGTGTGTTTGGATGAGTATGGTACATTGGGAGTGTGTCGTTCTGTCTCGGCTACCTCCCTTTCTTTGGTGGAAGCAGCCTAGGTATATAGATAGATAGAGTTATCACACATGTCACAGAACATGCCCCTCTAGAAATACCATGTGCTTGTAGGAAAGATCGCAGCACAACCGACGTGATATTTGTTGTCAGACAACTCCACGAAGTATGTCGTGAGCAGAGGAAAGACTTAAGACCGTTTCACACTGGCTGCGATGCTACGTGAGCCACGTTATGCTGGCGATGCTGAGCCACGTGGCTTTCAATCGCCGGCGTTGTTTTAAATGAGGCAGTTCACACCGGATGCGAAGCTATGCGAGCTATGCCTGCGACACCACTCGCATAGCTTTCCCGATTGCCGGGCCGGCGATTTTTCCCGGCATAGCTTTGCTCACGCATGCGCACTTGGTCACTTTGAGACTCGCGCCAGCCGCCCCGTGCTCCCCCTTCCCAGTCCCCAGATGTCAATCTGTTGTGAGCTGTCTGTTACGTGCACTTGAACGAGACGTATCTTCGGAGGGCCCATATGCAGAATGGAGGAGCTGATAGAGGAGGTACGGAAATATCCATGCTTATATGATATGACCACGGAAGGCTACCGGGACATTACCCTGAAGGACAATTGCTGGGGGAATATAGCAAAGAGCCTTCGAATGGACTGTAAGTATAATTTTTGTCTTTGTTAAGTGATTGATGTAAATAGTACATATCCTGTGATTACAATGTAATAAAAATACTTAGTATGTATCTACTGTATACAATATACTGTATATTCTCTACAGACTTGTAGAGTACCTCTCTCTCTCTCTCTCTCTCTCTCTCTCTCTCTCTCTCTCTCTCTCTCTCTCTCTCTCTCTCTCTCTCATTAACGACGGCTGACCATATCCATCTGCCAGGGAACACTTCCTTCTTCTGATGTGAAGTACTCCATGAATGAGTCGCGTACTTCAAAAGCCTCACGGGTAGCATTCACTCCTGTCCTTCTCAACCTTGAGAAAGCATCGTTACATTCAACTTCTGTCTGAGCAGTGTAGTTAGAGGGAGAGATTTCTTGCACAGATGATCTTAGAAAATTATGCAGCACTGCTGTTGATAACTTTATCTGTCAGTTGTAGGTTACATAGGAATGGTCGTTGGGATACCCTCCATTGCTGAGTATACAGTATATTCCACAGAGTACCACAGAGTACCACAGAGTACCATCTCCCATCGCTGCAGCCAAGAAACTGAGTGTGTGTTAGCAGACATAGCTTCTGGTGTGAACACTCGCATAGCAAACATCGCGAGCGTGCGTCCCCGGCATAGCGTGGCTCGCGTAGCATCACAGCCGGTGTGAAACGGCCTTTACTCATGGCCTTCATCGACCTGACCAAGGCTTTTAACGCAGAAAACCATAGCCTCCTTTGGAATATAATCGAGAAGATGGGGATTCCTCCTAAGATCCTAACTCTCTTGAAATAGTTACATGAATGGATGTAAAGGTGTGTTCTGGCAGGTGGCTTGCAGCCTTATCCCTTTAAAGTCGAGGTCGGTGTCAAAGAAGGATGTCTTCTAGCTCGAATACTCTTTAATATCATTCTCATGGGTGTAATCAATGTTTGTCACCTCAGTCTTTTGACTGAAGACTGTGTCATTACAAAATACGGATTATATGGCAACCTGTTCAACCTTAGGTACCCACAAACAATCATCAAGACTAACACAGCAATAATCATGAAATTTCAGTATTCAGATGACTGTATTCTTATTGGTCATGATCTTATAACACTAACAAGGTCACTGGACACATTTCCACTATATATTCAGCATTTGGAAAAAAAAGTTGAATCAAAATCAGCAATGTAACCTTCCCCTCTTTCACTTAAATAGAGAACCAGTTAACACTGTGGAATATTTCAACTGCCCGGGAAGTGTTCTCACTCCTAATTGCTCTGTTAGTCTAGGAGTCCAGTCGAGGATATATCAAACATCTGTTGCTTTTGGATGACTCAGGGCTAGAGTATCTTCCAATAACAACTTTAGAAAAAACACCAAGGCAGCTGTCTACCAGCTTGTATGTGTATCTACTCTACTATATGGCTCCGAAACATGGACATCCAACAGACATCATATCAGATTTCTAGGAAACTTCCACACCAAGTGGCTTCAGCATATTCTAGGATTAATCTGGAAAGACAGAACTACTCGCTAGGAAATATTTCGTCGTTTTCGGACAATAAACTGGAAACAATACTTGCACGACGGCAATAAAGTTGCTGGGCCATGTCATCAGAATACCTTAACATCGCCTCCCCAGATAGGTTCTCTATGGTCGGATGGCCGAAGAAGCTCGAGCTGCAGGCTGCCAGAAAAAAATATAAAAGTCATTCTAACTCCTCAAAAAGTGTGGCATCAAACCACAGGCCCTTGAGCACCTAGCTTCAAATTGGCCAACGTGGTGCCGCGGGATTCATCCTCCTGGACACCAGCACCACTGTCATCTGCGTAATAAGATATGTGCCTCCTGCATTGGACTCCAGTCACCTTGTCACCTTCGATGGCATCAGTGTCAGGGAAGGATACCTCGTCCTTTTCATTATATCACCCCATCATCATGCAGAGTTAACATCACAATCGACTACGATGGGCCGCCATGAGCAAAAGCAAGTGTGTGTGTGTGTGTGTGTGTGTGTAGGCATTAACATGTCATAACACAATATGTAATAATTATAGGCATGTATAGTTACAGTATAAGCATTAGTATACAGTATATCATGACACAATATATACTACTTGCACAATATGCAATGTCTAGAGTTCAGGCAGAGACGTGCACATCCTCTAACCAGAATGTAAACACAAAATGTATGACGAACATTTTCCAGACGATCAAGAATCCATTATGTAGCAAACACTTGGGGTAACTGAAGAAATCCCTTACGTGAATGGAAAAGCACTAGACATTACACACCCACCCACCAGGAAGTATATATTCTTAGAAATCAGGTATAGCAGTCTGAGAGTCAGAAGAGACCAAAGGGGGCAGATTGGGATTGAAGAGATTGGGTAGTGTAGGAGGTTCGCTGTCACGCTGACAGTACGTGGGTCCGTCACTTTGTCCATCACACCACGATATAACTATCACAATAAACCCTGTAACCCAAGAGTGTCTAAAACTCACCTTCACCAATGATATAAGATAGACAGAGGGGCAGATGAGACAGAGCAGCACCTACCTCAAAATAAAACCCCACAACGAGCTATCCAGCACCTCACGATTTTATATTGGTAGCAACGATTCTCCACATCATTCACATACCTCTCTATCCTACATACCTCTCTATCTCTTCTATTAACACTGGTGGCAGCGGTAAAAATGGATAGAAAAGAAGCGGTAAGGAAGCGGTAATGAAGCCGTAAAGATGAAAGAATAAGCAGCAGTGAAAAAGACAATTAATACAATCATCTACGTCAACAGTCAACTACAATCTACAACAACTCTCTGTGGTGCAGCTCTACGATTCTGTAAGCACCTACAGCAACTATCTACAACAATTATGTGAAAATGAAATCCATGAAAATGAAGGTGAAATGCATACAGTTATATGCAACCTTTACGTCCAGTTGTTGTTTCACTAGGGAAGGTGACAGTGTCCTGCATACATCTTCACGTTTCAGCCAGCTGAGACATTCCCTTGTCAAATAGCTATCATAAAGATTCACAACATCCATCATCATTGCAACTTCGCATTTGCTCCAAGTAAACTCATTCATTATCAACGCAGTGGACATTCACAGTTTTTCTACTTTACTCAAAATACATCAGTTTTTGCAACTTCCCCAGACATAACCCCATCTCACACATCAGCATCTGGTCTATACATTATCACCTGATTACTGTGCAGTACTAACACCTTCATTGTCCTCCTTACCTACTAAGAACCACCATGTTATTCTCAACGGTGCACATAAATAGTGTACTTCCAACCATTTACTACTATAAATTTAAATATGGGTACACATATTAACCCCTAACCGCCAGGTGTCGGTCGGAACTGTAAAAAAATCGGTGGCCGGGTGGCATCGGGTGTCAGTAGGTAAGCACTTGTTTTCCCGGCACAGTTTGAAGTGGCCGCCACTTTATCTCGTCACCAAAAGCCCTGGGGAGGCTCCCACCAGCCAGCCCAACCATACCTCAGTCGTCTGTGTGACTTTGCCAGGTGTTGGGCGATATTATAATCTTTCTCGTCCAATTTAGTTCCCGCATCACGTGGACTTTTGCTTCATCGACTCCTACCAAACCTTTTTCCAAGAATACTAGGAAAGGACTCAGTGATAGTGCCATAGGGTATGTGTCTAGCTTATCTAGTAATGGAGAAGTTATTACGGTGAGAACAAAGTCATATTCGGGGCCACGGGCAGATTCAAGAACACATCCTGTTCTAGTGACAAAAATTAGTCCTCTTCCTCACATCATTACTCATCGACGCAACGACCTATAGCCCTGGCGATACTTTCATTCACAAGAAAAAAGAGTTGTTAGGTAATATGGAATTTAATTCATTTCCTTAACTGCGGTTGTTTCTGAGATTTTAAGGATTGAAGTAAAGCAATTTTGTTTTGTTTTTTCGTACAGAGGTGAGGTGAGAGCAGATTTTAGCCCAGCGTCCAGGGGTTAAGTTGACTTCACCTAAGTTTGAAACCATGCAGTTAATCAATCAGGCAGTGCAACCTTGGGAGGAATATAGTGGGATTATGTTATATCCATAATGTGTTTATGGTCCAGCTCCAGTCATCTTTATAATTTTCTCCATCAATTTGACTATATTGCTATTGGCTATGCGCAGAAGGCAAGCTAGGATTGAGAAATTAGAAGCTGTGTTCAAAGGCTGTTTCTTACAGGTGAGACCAACTGAATAAATATTGTAATTATTGTAAATATTGTATATTTACTTTATATAAAATAACATAACATGGGCTTACATATAGTATAGTATTACTTATAAACTGTGCAACATAATTCAGCAGAAATACATGTATTCATTTTATATTATGTAACTATGTCTCATATATATAGATGGCAAGTAGGCTATATCACATATACGATTGACTATTGTAGACTTGCCATTGTATTGCTATTGTGTGTGTGTGTGTGTGTGTGTATATGTATATATATATATATATATATATATATATATATATATATATATATATATATATATATATATATATAGATAGATAGATAGATATATACATATATCTCGTCTCATTTCATCAGCCGTTTGTGTGTTCACTGCAAGACCGGCCTATCCTGACCAAAGTGGGGACGATACAACCAATGTATCTCTACCAAGTGGCTTAGGCTGTCTAGTAGAGATTGTATGTAGGGTGAGAAATGCTTGTAAGTGTAATTGTAGTGATGGAGTGGCTTTGGATGTGTGTGTAGTCTGTGAACCAAGTGTAATCGGCCCACGCAAGCCGACTGGGTGCAAGCATACTTTATAGTATGAGACACTGGTTCAACCACAGCACCCCTTGTCTCCACCAATGCAGTACATGGCCTGGAGAACGCTCCCAAAGTTTATTACCCTGGCGGGGCGCAAACCCTCGTTCTTTAGTGTACGAAAACGCACACTGGCTCCAAATATATATATATATATATATATATATATATATATATATATATATATATATATATATATATATATATATATATATATATTACAGCTTTGTTAGTACAATGTTGCTATGTTCTTACAATTATGTTACTATATTCAGTTTACAATATTATAACAGATACCATGTGTTTACATTAACATGATTGTTTGGCAAGTAGATAAATAGCAATGTAACATATTTCTAAAGACTGTGTGGATTGTAATATGAAGATGGGTTGTAGGTACGACAGTTAAGCATGACCGAGCGATATATAGGCATTAACATGTCATAACACAATATGTAATTGTTATAGGCATGTATAGCTATAAGCATTAGTATATATCTTAGCACAAGATGTACCAGTTGCACAGTATGCAGTGACTAGTGTTCAGGTAGAGCTGGACACATCCTCTAGCCAAAATGGAAACCTCGAATAATAAATGGCAAACATTTTCCTGATGATCAGAAATCCCGTTATGTAGCAAACACGTGGGGTAACTGACGAAGGAAGGTTAGCTCACACGGATGGAAAAGTACGTGACATTACACATCCACCCTCCAGGCGGTATATATACCTAGAAATCAGGAATAGCAGTCAGAGAGCCAGAAGAGATCAGAGATAGCAGAAAGGGATTGAAAAGAAAGGATAGTGTTGGAGGCTCGCCGTCAGGCTGACATTTCATGGGTCCCTCACTCTGTCCATCACACCACTATATAACTGCATCACAATAAACCCTGTAACGCAAGAGTACCTATAGCTCACCTTCACTAACGATACAAGATAGATAGAGGGGCAAATGAGCCAGAGCAGCACCTACCTCAAGATAAAACCCTATAACGAGCTATCCAGCACCTCACGACCTTATATTGGTAGCAACGATTCTCCACATCATCCACATTATCGACACAGGTTTTCACCTGTCTACGTGGCTACCTACATACCTCCCTACCTACCCCGTCAACATGTGTGTGTGTGTGTGTGTGTGTGTGTGTGTGAGAGAGAGAGAGACCAAGCTCTTTTTCTTTTACAGGATGGACACCGCTTCACGAGGCTAGTGATGCAGGTGCTGCGGAGGTCGTGGAGATGCTGCTAGGAGCTGGAGCAGACACAGAGGCCACAGATAGCAGTGGACATCGACCCATACACAGAGCAGCCATCAACGGACACCATGACGTGATCCTTGCACTGCTGAATGGAGGAGCTGATATCGAGGGACAAGGCAGATATGGTCAGTTCGACTCGTGTGTGTGTGTGTGTGTGTGTGTGTGTGTGTGTGTGTGTGTGTGTGTGTGTGTAACGTCAATTCATCGCATCCGTGTTCGGTTCATTTATTAACACTCAAATCTAGTTAACGTGCTTCCTCATTCACTTCGTCTTCGTTTCATTGTTAGCATGTCTGCCTCCCCAACCATACATCCCCACCTGTTCTCTTTACCTTGTCTTTATGGCAACTCTAGTCGTTTGCTTCGTGCCGGCGTTGTAAATTTCTAGTATCGTTGATATCAGCATTGCAGTGCGGTCTCACTTCGATTAGAAAATCAGTCAGTTACATGGTTTTTGCTTTATTAACATAGTATTGCAGTGGGGTTTTCATCATCCTCATCGTTGATCATCCTGACCTCTTGTTTCCATGTAAGGGTGGGATAAAGTAGGGTCCAGAAAGCAAGCAAAGAGAAAGCACGATAGAGGGAGAACTATCAACAGCATGCCCAGTGAGATGGGCCACATGCTTATTCACTCACCATTCAAGCCCCCGTAATTCTGCCAGTCCTCAAAAGCCTAACCGTCAGCAGATATCTGAAGGGGCTAATAGCGTTCATAATGCTCTTCACGTTATACTTTTCACTGTCAATATATTAAACATGATCAGTATACTTTGTACCAGAATCTGTAACCTGCAGTACATTCCGGTAATTGCCATTCGGTCTGACTGCAAGAAAAAACCATAATCGGCCATTTTATGACTGGGTTCTTAATCTTCAGTATCTCAAACATCGCTTTTCGTATAGCTCTACCACTTCCAGTGAAAATACCTCGTTCCGTCACCTCACACCGTTATTCTTATTGTATGTGAATGTTATTTTCAGGCTCTCTTTAATGTCTGTTCTTTCCCCATAAATGCCATGATCACTTATCCTGGGCTATTATAATTTAACTCCTGTAGTACTGGTTTCAACACTGCATTCCACCTCAATTACATGTATTCTCGGTCAGTCTTTCTTCATTCGCTCCTAATTGCCAAGCCATCTTACGGTGCTCCTCCTAACACTTACCAGCCCATCCTGGCATGCACATTTACACCACAGTATTCCCACAATCCTCATTTATCAACAGCGCAACGCCGCTGACGCTCCAAAGTACATAAAGTTCCCAAACTTCCTTATTTGCCATCAACAAAACCTTGTTCCCATTTGCCAGCAGCAACACAACACTCCTAAGGTTCCCAAACTCACATGGTTCTCACACTTTATTTGCCATCAAGACAACCTTCCTGAGGCTCCTTAACACACAAGGTTCCCACATTTCAATTATTTGTCAACAGCACAACGCTGCTGAGCCTCGTTATTTGTCGTCCACATCACAACGTCCTTGAACTCTCACATTTGTCTGTCTGTCTCTTCTCGTAACTCCACAAATTGATTCATTAAAAAATTTCTGTTTCATGCAGGGCCTCGTGCTCTCCACTTTGCTGCGATGCGAGGCCGTCTTAGTGCCCTCGATGCCTTAATTCAGTGTGGGTGTGACCTCTACGCCACAGCAGGATCTGGTTCCACAGCACTGCACTTCGCGGCGGGAGGAGGCCAACTCAAGACCGTGCAGTGGCTGGTGACGACAAGGCGCTTCCCACACAACATACGCAATGACTACGACAGGACAGCTGAGGTGTTTCTTTTACCACTTATCCTCTTCACCCAGCATGTAGTCGGGGACAAAATTTCACTTAACATATTAACCTCTTTACTTATCACTTATTTTCTGTCCATTATTATTCCTAAGCTGAGAGAGGCCTGGTGTGTTTCTCTTTGATGTCATGCGCCAGGGACAAAAATAAAAGAAATATTCTAAATCTGAAGTAAACACAGTGGAATACTGTGGAAATTGTTGTCCCTAAATATCAAATTGTGAACCTGGGGGATTATCTTTATAAGCTCTCCGAGGCTCAGATTGAGGATAAGTTTACTTGTCTCAAGACCTACCAAATAAAACTGGAGGGAATAATAAAGTGAAATAATACGAAAAGGAAAACGGTCTGTGATAACAGTTAACTTCTCTAGAGACTTGTTTCGTCCTAAAAATTGGTTAGGATCCTTTATAAATGCAATCTCTGGATGTAGTCAACTATTGCATTTCGTTCTAGAGGGAAAGAGCTCTTGTGATAGTTGTTGTTTGTGTTACTGACACTTACAATAAGATAGGCCCTGCTGATTTCGTAGCACTTCTTTAGCGATTTTTTTTTTTTTTATGCCTTGACTTTCTCCTGTTCGTTAATTATGTCATTTTAATATAAACTTAGCTTACATCAGTAATACAAACGGGTTTTGAGGTGTAAGGTGAACCATAGATTCCCAGGGAAGATGTTTTACGAAATCTCCAGAATCACTTTTAGTATGACCCTAAGCCTTCTTCCTTTTTACTCTAAGGACGCTGCTCATATCCACGGGTACCATGAAGTGGCCTGGTGGCTCCACAAGCAGGATGTGGATCCCGCTCCCTACACACACACGCAAATGGTGAGACATCAGCACCTCATGTTAAGGACAGTAATATTGTTCCTTTACCAACGAGAACATGGCTTTGGACTTTGTATTTGCTGCGTACAACCTTAAGTCATGGTTTCTGTTGAACCCCTGACTATAGAAAAGTCATAGCCAGAGCTTCACACTGAAGGAAGACCTGTTGTCGTCCAGTGTTAAGGTGGTGGTTCAAAGCTTCGAGGAAAAGTTCGCTGTGTCACTATTACTCGTGTAGTCAAGAAATTTTTAGCAATAATAATAATAATAATGATAATAATAATCTATCTATCTATCTATTGCCAGACGCCTCAATCCCGTTTGGGGTGGCCACAAACAAATCGCCTCCACGTCGTCCTGTCCCCCGCCATTTCACTGCCCTGTTCCCAACTCACACACCCCTCTCTCATATACCTCTCCACCCCAGCCCTCCATCTCAACCTCGGCTTCCCCCTCCCTCTTCCCCCCTCCACCTCACTCACATACACTCTCTTCGTCAGTCTTTCACCCTCCATCCTCTCCACATGGCCAAACCACCTCAGTGTGTTCCTCATAACGCTTCCTATCACATCCACATCCACACCACAACGCTCCTTTATATCCTCATTCGTCAGCCTGTCTCTCCATGTGACTCCACAGGCTCCTCTTAAATAACTCATTTCCACTGCTCTCACTCTTGACTTTTGTCCTTCCAACATTGTTCAAGCTTCACTTCCCTACGTTAGAGTTGGTATCACAATACTGTCATGTAGTAACTTTTTCACTTCCATGCTCACTTCCCTGTTTCTTATCACTGCTTTCAAAGAACCAGCAACCTTTCTTCCCTGCTGTACTCTTTCAAGCACTACACCCTCCAAACCTCCATCCTTACTCATCACACTACCCAAGTAATAATGATAATAATAATAATAACGTTCTTTAGCCTCACACACAATACACTATATTAAGACATATTAGCATAATACATGTAACAAGGCCAAGCCCATGAAATGTTTTCATTTCATGGGCTTAGCCAACGAAAGGTTTTCATTCAGTGTGAAACTCTAAATGACCCTTCCACACGATAAGTGGACACCAAGCGATCTGCTTTTCAGTTTCGGAGACATTGATGGATTGTCGTGGAGAGTGTGGATGTGTATTGTTCTCCTCTAGCTGTAGGGCTGCCCCACAGTCATTAGCTTTTTGTTTACCCTTAGGGTGTTTGTTCAGTATAGGTTAGCTGGTACTCCTTTCCTCCCTTCCATGTCTGGAGATACAATTGGTGTTTGTATCTATTTCCTGAACTTACCTCCGCTTCCTCGCCTCTGGAAGCATCTCCCTTCCTCGCAAGTGGGGGAGGTGGTTCTGACAAACTATGAATCTATCACGGACTGACTGCTCCCAGACTGACCATCCCCTGACTCGCATCCCAATTGACACTGATTTTAACAATGCCTCGTTTGTTGTTTTACATGCTGATGATTCCACTCCCTAGGCTAGTCTCAGTTTTATCATTATTAAGAAGGTGGGAAATACTGTGAGTGATCCGTTTCCCGTGAGATTGGGGCTGCGACAGGGATGTGTGATCTCACCTTGGTTGTTCAGTATTTATATGGATGGTGTTGTAAGGGATGTGAATACATGAGGGCCAGGTGGAGGTTTGAGTCCAGTGAATGCTGAAGGTAGAGAGTTGAATCTGAATCAGCTGCTGTTTACAGATGATACTGCAATGGTGGCTGATTCGGAGGAGAGATTGAGATAGTTGGCAGAGGAATTTGGAAGGGTGTGTGATGGGAGGAAACTGAAAATAAATGAGAATAAGAGTAAATTGCTGAAGTTTTCGAAGTTGGTAGATGGTAGGAGGATGAATGTAGTTCTGAATGGTGAGTTACTTGAGGAGGTAAATTGTTTTAAGTATTAAGGGTCACATGTTGCTGTGGATGGAAGAGTACATGTAGAGGTGAAGTTTAGAGTGTATGAAGTAGGAAATGTGCTGGGAGGAATGAAAAAAGTGTTTCGATGTCATTCGCTTAGAATGGATATAGAGAGAAGGCTGTACGAGGGTGTGGTGGTACCGACTGCATTATATGGGGCTGAAACATGGAATATCGGTGTAGCAGAGAGGAAGAATTTGGATATAATGGAGATGAGGTGTCTGAGGATTATGTGTGGAGTGACGCATATGGATCGAGTGAGATATGATGAAGTGGGAAGGAGAATTATAGTTATGTGGGAGATGGCTGAACGAGATGAACAGTGTTGCGATGGTTTGGGCATAATGCAGAGAACGGATGAAGAGCGATTGGTGAAAAAGGTATGTGGATCGTATGTGAGAGTTGTAAGGCTGAGAGGAAGACCACGAATAGGATAGATGGTAGAGCTTGGAAGAGTGGCTGTGCATGATAGGAACTATTGGAGAGAAATTGTGAATGAGTAAATGGCGACACGGCCCCGAAGGTACTGTATATTCTCCCGTTTGGTCTGATCACGTGATCAGGTCAGGTGCGGGTAAGGGGATGGGTCCATCATGATGTGGCAGGAGTAAACCAGCTCTGCTGTCGGGCCCTATTGCAGATGTCTCTGAGTGCACTGTACAGTTGACCCTCGTGTGGTGTGGTGCTGTTAGGATCTATCCCTTCTCCCCTTGGGGCTAAATACGAGTAAATGTTAGTGTGTATGGATGAGTAATTTGGGTGTGTGTCTTCCTGTCCCGGTTACCCCCCTTCTTTTGGGAAAAGCAGCGTAGGTATAGAGATAGTTAGAAGAAGATGACTGGCGGCTGTGCTGGGTGAGATCGAACAAGTGAAAAATCTTTCTAGTGGAGACCTTCTGGTTAAGACTATCTCATTTCAAGTAAAGGACTTGGTGAAGGTGTGTAACTGTTACGATGTCGAGCCAAGGATCTTGCCTTCCATGATTTCTTGCGAGTGCGTTATCCTTTGTAGGGATCTCATGATAATGAGTGAGGACGACATCACACATGAACTTGCTGAGCAAGAAGTAACTGATGCCAGATTTATCACCAAATATTCATGAGGCACGTGTACAAAGACTGAGACCACTTTCTTGACATTTGGCAAAGTTTCTCTTCCTATGGTTGTCAGAGTTGGTTACGAAATTGTTAACATTGCGCCATACATACCCAGCCTTCTGCGTTGTTCAAAATGTCAGTTCTGTTGACATGTTAACAAGTCTTGTCAGCCTACCCAATCAGTGTGTGGCAAGTGTACAGCTGTGGGTAAAGATGTTGAATAATGCACATACAAGACTAAGTTCCTTTCACTGCAAGGGTGCTCACTTCACATCCCCAAATGGAAGATGAAAAAGATTCACACAAATAAAGGAACAGAAGGCATTTATTACGAAGCCAGGAAGATGGTGAGGGCGTTGCATGCAACTCCAACGCCAAATACTTTTACATCCTTCGCTTCGGCAATGATGTCCTACCCTGTGATATGCTGTGTCCAGACACAAACTGACCTTGTCCCCTTTACTCATGCCACTCTCTCTGCCTCTTCATCTCAGCCCCTGTCCATTTCAACTCTCTCACTGACATCCCAGTGGCTACTTCCTACTCTCAGACTGCTGCTGCTGCTTCTCAGTCAGTACAGCTTAAACTGAAATCTGACAAGGCTGATGAAATTAATCTGACCACCCTTATAAAGCAGTCTCGTCCTCATGTACTTTCTGCTCCTGCTCCTGCAAGGGAGAGAAGCGTTACCTCTTCCTTGGGAGTGTCTGGAAGCCTTGTTATTGATGATACTACGGAAGTTTTTATCAGTAATCACAGGGATAGGTCCCCCAGTAGTCACTCACCTGGTGGCGGGTGGCATAAAAGCCTATGCACAATAGCCCCTCCTTATAAATTTTAAACCTTCGCATTTGCTGTGTTACACTGGGAATGTAGTACTCTTGGGAATTAAGTGCGCAATATAGCAGTCTTTTTATCCATAGACAGACCAGACATTTTTTGTTTCAAGAGATGTGCTTGGGGCTGTCCCTGCCCCTCCACTATTTAAACACTGCCACTCATAGAGAAGATCCGATGGTCATGAGTTGCCATTTACATTCACAAACCACACTCACAAATAGCAATGATTCTAAATTCTACTCTGGAAGCTGTCACGTGCAGAGGAAATAAATATCTGTCTGTCTGCTCCCTCTACTGTCCTCCACATGGCCCCATTGTTAGTGATGCATTATATTCACTCTCTGACCAGCTTCAAGATAAGCTGGTTTTGGGTGATTTTAATGCCCATCACTATTAGTGGGGTAACTTGAGGATTGATGGATGTAGGGAGTAAGTAGCCAACCTGATACTACAGTCCAGCCTCTGTCTTCTGATTGATGGTACTGTAGTTCAACTTATGTAGATGATAGCACTTTCAGTTTTCGTCTATTTGCTCGTCTCTGGCCTCCCCAGGTATACATCAAGATTTCTCACGGGATCTTTATAACGACTCCTTGAAAAATATCATTCACTCATCTGTCTTTCTCATTCACGCGACGTTGCTTCAGACCTTGCACTTCCAAAACTTACATTTAAGAAAGCAGAATGGAGATCCTCCTCAAGGAAGACCAGTTTAGATATATGTGAGGAGGCCACAAATTTTTAAGTCCTAACTTTCATTGATTCCATATTACACTCGGCTGAGTCTGCTAATCTCAGGACTTTTCCAGTTCATGCAAATAATAGAGCTCGTTGGTAGATGCCGGATTGCCGACATAGATTAAGGAGATGCAATAGAAGATACAGGATTTTTGACAGCCAGCCTATTGAGGGAAACTTTATTGCTTACGAACAGGCACGGGCTGAGGCAATGACAACAACTAGTAGGGTTAAACATGATTCCAGACGTTCTTTTGTGTCCATAGTGGTTCGCTATACTCCACTGACTAAATTCTTATCCACTACCAAAATAACAGTAAATGATATATCTCTGTAAACAATGTGCAAGTGAATAACAGCATCTATGACGATCCCATGGACGTAGCTAACACCCTTTCCAGGTGTTTCTGTCATGTAACTCAGCCAGTTACGACCAGGGTCTCCAAGACCATAAGCACGCAGCTGAGCTACTTTATCACAGAAGATGTAGACTTCCCATACAACCAAGAGTTTACAGTGAATGAACTTCTTGCCCTAAATTCCTGTATAGACACCAGTCCTGGACCAGACACCATCACGTACGGTATCATCCAGCATCTTAATCATGGTAAACTGACTAAGCAATCTCTTTCTTTTTACATCTTGCAAACGAACGCATATTGAGATTTTTTTTTTACTCCTAATATTAACGTCTTTAGGGAGGGTAGGAAATATGGAAATGACTCTTCCTTCTTTCCTTATGTAGAAATAAATCAAGTCGGTAACGACTTGGAAATGAACGCAAGTCTGTGTATCTCATCCATGGCTACTACTTCCCAGCAGCCATGGGTAGGTTTAGAGGGTAAGGGTAAGCTCAAACTTTAGCTCACGAATGTGTGCATTAAGTGTGGAGTCATGATCTCGTTGGCATAGCAGACTTCCTGTTTTTTTGTTTTTTGTTTTTTTTTCCTGTTGACTGAATTTGCTTATAATATCCAAATACAGTTTGGCATATTTATAATCTTGATGTCGACAAAACCTGCATCAGTAACAGACATGTGACTTAAGAATTTTTCCCATATATATTGACTTTGGATATTTTACCGTAATATTTCCATGTATATTATCATCTTGATGTTAAAAAGTGTGCATTGGTAACATCCCTGAGACTTGTGAATTTGCCCGCTATAGACTGATTTTGGATATTGTACCGTAGTATTGTTTAGCATGTTTGTAACTTCTTGATGTTGCAACATTTTGCATTGGTAACATCGCTGAGATCTAGTAACGACTTGACTTCGAAGACGGTTGTCTAGTCATTTTCTTGCTATCCTCAGACCATTCTATATACCTTAGGAGAGACTCTTTTAACTGGAGGAGATAGATATGGGCCCGTATTCTTGTCAGTTAAGAAAGCTCCGTAACACCTTTTCCCTGGCGATACATTTTGCTTATTACACCTTTCCTTCCTATAATCGATATAAACATTCTTCAGCATCGCCATGCGCTGCATAAATAACTTAACAAAAGGATATTAACTAGTTGTCGCTTAGGAAGACGTGGTAGGGAGCCTCCTTAACGAACGAAAATGCGTGCCTTGGACTCTATTAACCCTTTGACTACGAGGCAGTTGTCTTCAGGTGAGTAATGTCGGATAATGGTAGGAAAGAATGAGGTAAATAGTTACATCACCGGATTGATGGAGTCGAGGTGCAATATGCAAGGATGCAGCCACACTTGCTCCACACAAGTGCTCGAAGAGATGAAGTGAAGCACCGGGTTAGAGCTGCTGCACTATTCGAGTGTCAACTTTGGATGGACCCCTGAGCCATGTTTTCTCCTGTCAATCACATGTTTCGGGCATGTGTGACCTTAGCCTTAGGAAGAAAGGCTATCAAGTCTCACTAATTAACAAGAAAACGGTCGATAGTGTCAAATGTCAGTAAGTACGTCGAGTTTGCTCGCTTCTTATGGCTGGTTGATACTTATGCCTATAATAAACAGAACACTTTTCTTTATTTGATCTTCTCATGGTCGATACATCTTTAGCTTTCTTTCTAAATTAAAGATAGACACCTTTCTTCAGCTGGGTAGTCACAGGGGCCTGATATTGTAGATCCTGGTAACATGGTCGGTAGATTAAGTATTTTATTCTAGCTAGCGCTGGACGAACTGATTTAGGTACGAGTGAAGATAGAAATCTAAGCATGTTAACTTCATTTATGTTGACTGAGTGCCATCCAGCCAGCTTCCAAATAGTTTCATTTGAGTGTAATGGCTATTAGAATAATACTAATCCAGTAGCCTACAAACTGAAAGAGATATTGATGGACAGTATGCTAGACAGCGACAGCTGCCTAGCTGTTTGTTCACTATCATTCTATTTGTCTGCCTCTCTTGTTATCTATTTACTGTACCTATCTATGGTCAGACACCTTAAACTTGGAGAGCGTATCCCTGAATAAATCGACTCCACGCCGCTCTGTTATTGGTCATCAGACTGCCTTCTCTACATCTCACACTCGTCTCGTTCATGCACGAGTTTGTGTCTCCTTCTCCACTCTCCTCCACATCAATCTTTCACTCACCAATTTCCATTAGCTCCATATGGGCAGCAGGTGGTCTATATATTGCGCCTTTGCAACTTTTCATCTTACGTGTTGCAGAGACGGCTGTCTGACGGTGTGAAGAGCACAGATACCTATGTCTTTTTTCAAGTAATAACTAATCAACCAAGCAAGCAGTGGACATTAAAAAAAGTAGACACTATAAAAATGAAGAGAGTAGTAACGACGTAAGAAAAGAAACGAGAGTGGACAGCGGTATCGCTGAATGAGCCTTCCATGCATTATATATGTAGACCATTCTGTATACTCTCGGTGACAGGAAAAGAGTCTGGATGAGTACGAGCGTTTGGGTCAGATTGCAGTGGAGCAGGCGGGTGCAGGCCGCTACAACAATCTCAACAACAACCTGCCATACAGAGCCTGGAGGATTCACTACCAAGACTCACAGGGATGGACACCGCTACATCACGCTGCCTACCACAACCAGGTATTGTACAATTCTTCAGGTAGTATTCTGGTGAGACAGTAAAAGCTTTCTAGTACCCCTTTCTTCCCAGCTAATTTCTGCTTAGTAGTAACTGCGGTTTAGCTGCACACCTCTCTCTCATCCCCTCTCCGTTCCTACCTTCTTGCTCTACTCCTCCACCTTCCTCACACCGACCTCTGATCTCCCTTTTTAAGTGTATAAAATCTTTGGAGTTTCCTGGCATTTAGGTTGGATCTAAATCATATTAATCGTTTGTTGTAATACATGTTTGCAATGACCCGCTTCAGGCCACATACAGGAAAACCTACCTCACTCTCACACGTTTGTCATCTCAGCTTTCTTACATAATCGTCTATATCAAAGAAATTTTTAACCATCCACAGCCAGACTTTGCTGATCATTCTGTGATTTACCCATCTCTCCAAATCTTGGTTGTTATTTATTATGGTAAAAATAATTCCTTATAAAAGGAAGTTGCCATCTATTAGGTCATTGACAACTGGCCATCACCTCATAAACCATTTCATTTCAGTTTGCTCTGATCCATAGATGGCGCTCTCCTTCCTGTTTTCTCAGACCTCTGTGATTCATAATAACTTTTACGCCATCCTTCCACCTCCTCCCTCTACTCCTGATTAGTACGTTTTAATAAATTTCTTATTTTCCATTCTTTTCATCTGGTCATTCTGCTATAACACAGTCAGGTTAGCGTTTTCCATTATTCTTCATCTGCTCCTACACCTTTCTCTCACATTGTCAGTTCTCACTCTGTCAAACCATTTTCCTCCACAAACAGATCTTGAGCAATTCATTTCCAACACCTCCATCCATTTCTAATCCCTAGCATTTCGGGTCCATACCTCGCTTGCACTGTGTACAGTTAGCACCACTGTGTTCACATACACTAATCTTTCCTCCTCACACTTATATGTATCCCTGATTCATTTGATCCTTTTATTTTATGGATTAATTCAGGTCCTTCAATTTCAGTTGCTGCCGTAGCTGCCGACAAATATATTATCTAAAACAGTTAATCTCCTCCAGAATTTCCCCATTTCATTTTAGACTTATTCTCACATTGTGGTCCGACTTTCTAGCACATTTCGTCATGTTGATTTTTCTCACATTAACTCTCAGTTATCTCCTCCTCCGCCTCTCAGAATGTTCCAGATTCATATGCATTTATATATTATTATTAAGTATTATTATATACAGGTTCAGTGACTTTATCTTACGTTCATTAGACGATGGTGGAGTGATCAGTTGATACGATATTAGGGGAAAGAGAGAGGGAAATGCCAGTGCCATACAGATGCAACGAGATGCTGGTTAAGTTTACATTTGGAGAAATGTTGACCATGCTGGCATGTGTAAGTAGCTTCATTGTATACCAGCTCTCCATGTGTTGAGGTCACGAGCAGTATCTTTTCTCAGTCATTCGGCTTGAAAGTCTTCACTTTGGAACTCACCCCCACGTCTTCCTCGAAATGTCTCTAGGTACTCTTCCCTTCACATTCACACCTCTCAACGTGACCATATCATACCCTCTGTAGTATCTCTTATGCTAGATCTCTCTTGCAGCACACTGTTCCTTGGTTCACACACTGAGACCCTGTTGATCCACCTCAGTGTTCTCTTATTTCCATGCGTTTCGCTGTTATCTCTTCTGTTACAGGTCAAGTCTCGCAGCCATACAACATAACACTTCTCACACATGAATTGTTGAGATTACCCTTGGCACAAAGGGGGGGCCCTTCCTTGGTCAGGAGAGGCAACATGTCCCTAAATTTGTTCCATCCGTTTCTCATTCTAGCAATGAAGCTAGCCTTTGCTATCTCCCCACACCACACGTTCCAAATGGTTGTCTCCATTCTATCGTTCACAGGCCTGATACGCGTACATATCGCATATTGAAAATTTTGATTATATAATCATATCACTTGGTATGCATAAATTAGCTGGGAGGAGGAACTGGAAGTACGGAATAAGTGGGAGCTTGTAGTGATATTCCTTATTATGTATTCAGTCGCAATGAGTGAGGTGTATGTTCAGTAGTGAGCCATAATAGTTGCTCACCCTCTAAACCATCTTTCCCTCTTGTCCAGTGTTAAGGTGGCAGTTCGAATCTTCACTGTGCAACACGAGGAACAGTTCACAAAGACACTGTTATCTGTGCGGTGTGGAAAACCTCCACCCACTAACAGGTTTGGATCGAAGTGAAATCGGGGCTAAGACTTTCAGTCTCGTGTAGGAGTAGTAGGTGAGCAATGATTATGGCTTACGGATGTGGCGAGTGATTAATGCAGTCACAAAATTAATGAAAACACGCTTTTGATGAGTGGGGTGATAATACGTCATCATTGCAATATGGTGTACTATGTTTTCATTTCTCAGCAAACTGCACTGTAATTCATTCACTTCAACGTGGCGAAGATTTTCGTCCATTTTCAGTTAATTTTCCGTCGTCCGTTGTCAAGATAAGACAATACTGTCACTATTTATCATTTGTGTTGCACTTCATCGTGACTGTACTGTACTGTATTTTAACGTCAGTTTCTTGCTACAGCTCTGCATCCAAGACGGGGAGATATCAATTTCACACCTACTTAAAATTAATAGAGTATAACTTCTCCTGGTAATCTGACAGATGGACACAGCGAAGGCGTTGCTAAACATGGGTGCGTTGAGTCTGTGCTACAATTACGACTGCCAAACACCTGCTGACTTGGCTCGCTCCAGACACCACACAGAAATGGCTGACCTGCTCTCCTTTCCACGCCCCACTCTGGTATGTGTCGGTTTTGTTATTAAGCTCTTTAGTACGGTGGGGTCTTGTTTCTGTCTTGCTACCACCAGGCGATTTAATTCACCTTATGGGAGACCAATGGCAGGGAAGAAGTTCAGTGGCATTTTTCTAACCCCTTCACACCAGGTGCCTCCCCTTACCTGAATATTATCATCTGAAGACAGGAAAAATAAGACAAAACAGACATCGTAATGAAGCGGTTAGACTCTTCAACTCGATGACTTCAGTTAATTCGTTTTCCTAAACATACCGGTTTAGCTTAAGAGATTTTTTAAAAACACGAATGATTCGATTAAACTGTAGCCAATCCTTTAACAAATACAGCTGAGTAAAACTGATGAATGAAATCGTCCGGTGGTACCTTCATTAAAAAAACAATTGCGTAATCATACTGAAGGGACTAAAATCATCTGTAAAGTTGGCATAAAAAAATCCTCTCGCCCGTCCTTTTTTTTTTTTCTTTTTTTTTTTCCTCCAAGAACTTTGAAAATTAGTTTCGCAAATCCACGACAAACGACACTGATGACAACCATCTGAGGCCAAAAAAGTTATCAGTGTGGCATACTTCTCATTACCCACTTTCGAAGTCCACAGGGAGAAAAGCTGGAAATAACAAGACTTTTGAAGACGACTGTACCAAAGAGTAGGCAAGTTCTTAGTTTCTGACAGCCATTTGTTTAGCAGATTATTAATGTAAGGTGAATTCGCTTTTCAGAGTCCCTTGTGAACTGGCTCTGTAATGGTGCCTGCAAGTTTACCATATTCTAATGCTCACAGTTGTTCCATAGTTATCCATTAGAGGTTGGGAGTTGGCATACACCTCCCCCCTCCCCCCTCAGATCTGTGGTTGCAATCAGGGCCCGTATTCATAAACAAACTGAAGCTCAACACCCTCCATTAACATAGGATCGTCTTGCATGCGGCATTAAAACTATTGTTAACACATCTTTCGTGGCGACCTATTTTGCACAATGCACCACAATTATGTTCTTATACTGGTATGTTATTCGTCCAAACTATGTCGGAATTAAAGCTAAGTGTGTGTTTATAGACAGACAGACAGGTAGATAAGTAGACAGACATAAGAGAATGCTTGTCGATCTGTGTGTCCTACAGAGATCGACGGGGATTGTATTTAGAGCTCTCTGAACAACTCTTAACAGGTGGAACTTTTTACAGAGAATTTCCGTGTGTACATTACAGTTGCTAAAATGACCCTCCCTGATGGCCAAGGTTAAAACTAATTAGAAGTAATCAAGTCAACGTGGTGGAAACATGGCAGCCAATTTTTGCAGTGAATTTTACTTCTACAACCGTATCAGTATTAGCTACACGGATGGGTGGAAGGATTGGTGAGGTGAGCAGGACTGACTGGATGGGTGGGTGTGGAAGGGCAGGGTGGGTGGGAGGGGAGGTAGGGTGGATGAGCAGGGTTGGGTGGGTGTGGTGGGGTAGCGTAGGTGGGTGAGTGCGTGCGCAGGATGGGTGGGTGAGTGTGGGTGAGTCGGCGGTGCAAAGGTGGGTGGGTGGATGATTAGGGGTGGATGGTTGGGTGGTAAGGAAGAATTGGTAGGTGTGTAGATGGGTACGGTAGTGGGAAAGATTAATATGTCCATAGTAGGAACAGATCTTGTGGAATGTACTCGTATTCCTAAACAGATGAACTTAAGAAGGAATCTATGATCACTGGGTAAAATGGGACCTCGGGGATCTTCTCCCACAGGGGTAGTGTCCATCCAGCGTCCCAGGCAATGTAGGTATCCACGATCATAGGGTTTTATCCGGGTAAAGCAAAGTTACCCCTACACACACACACACACACACATATTATATATATATATACAGTATATATATATATATATATATATATATATATATATATATATATATATATATATATATATATATATTTGCCAGTACACCAGCCATAGCATGTATTCAGGATGGATGGTGGGTGTTAGCGCCGCAGTGGTGACATGTGGGGATGTAGGAGGACTGCTAGGCCCCATAGAGAACTATTGGGACTTGGGGATAGGCCCTGAAGCCATTGCTCAGAGTCGGACACGTAAAAAAAAAAAAAAAGTAGATCTAGAGAGCGAGAGATGGCAGTCGCCCATAACCACTGGAACAGGATTGAGGCAGTAAAACAACACGGAGTTCCATTTCTACATATTATTTTGTTCTTTATGGCCTACTTCTGTGTACTGCATATTTGGTTAGTAGCTATACCATTATCATGACAATATTCCTCTGCATTTATGCTACACCATAATGGCACGTAATGGAGGGGAAAAGAAGATGTAGAGATGTGATTACTTGTCGTTTGACTGTTTCAGCCTTGTACCGATGGCTCTGGCCGCACTGCCACGAACTCCTCCATTATGTTTGGTTAAAACTGCATCAAAAGTGTTAACCTTCCCCTGTAACTTAGACCTTCGCCCTACTGTTCTCCAAGCTATATAGTGCAATTTGTGCCTGACCCTGAATCGTTCCATCAAGTTCAATCTAACCTGAACAACATTTTGAGTTCAAGTATTGAAAATGTAACACTGTCTAATAGCCCTGTACTTGTTCTCGAAATTGAATCAGTTCACCCTTTGCTCACACATTAACCCTCTGCCATATTTTGACTAAACCTGGTCAATACTGTAAAACCTGACTTATTCTCGACCTTATTTGACCTTTTCGGGCAAAATCTACCGCGCCTCTGACCCAGTGCAGAATGAAACCTCCCCGTGACAAAATCAAGATGACCGGTTTCTCCATTTCAGAGTAAGAGGAGTCAAAGAAGAAAAAGGAGAGGAAGAGGAAGAAGAAGATGATGAAAATGAAGAAGAAGAAGGATCTACTAACAATCTGATTGTGTGTGTGTGTGTGTGTGTGTGTGTGTGTGTGTGTGTGTGTGTGTGTGTTTCACCATCCAGCCTCCTTTCACACCCTGAGGTGGGGTGAGGTAGGATCCATAGAGGAAAGAAAATTATATGATCGTGGGAGAACTTATCAACAGCATGCTTAATAAATGGACCCTTCACCCCTTCTCTTACTGTTAAAGCCAACAAAATCTTGGTGCCAGCTCATAGGTACAGCCATGAGTAAATGTTGATTGACTAATACTCTGCCTGTATTATGTCCTGCGTTCTGTGTTTCTCACTCCGTCCCAAGCAACAGAGAGTATCATTCCTTCTCATAATGTTTTGTTGTGCTTCATATTGCTGTCACATAGAAATAGTTCAAGTACAGTACCACCATCCATTGCCACATCCGGCACAGAAATGCTGGCGAACTTTTGTCCATGGCTGTACATCATTCCACATGTAACTATCCGAGTTAGTCCAACATCTGTCTAGGAAATGGGTCCCAGCAACCCTGGTTATACACTTCTCTGTTAAACTTTTATCCAGCCATATCGGTCCTTTGTCAACTCCCTAGTCTTGTCAGACTCCACACATGTATTTGCCATATCTGTCTGCCTTCTTCTTGGTCTATAACACCTCCTCCCACCTTCAAAGTTTCTCATATATACGTTTTTCACCACCCTGTTAATACGATTTTCTCCATATGACCATGCCGTCTAAGTACGCTTTCTTCAGCTTGTGTATACATATGTAAATAACATATATAGATAGGCAGATAGATAGATTTATATGCTGTGTATATAACTCAAACTCTGGCACAAACATGTTTGCCAAAAAGGTAGCGGTACAGAGGAAAAATTAACGCATTTTTCTCTGTTACCTTGTTGCTACGCTACCTTTTAATCTTATTTCTCATTCGACTCTCTCATCCCCTGTCAGAGTCGGAAAGAGCAAGTGCAGCTGTACAAGCAACTGCTGACAATTATCAGCTGCGAGAGGTCACACCAAACCTCAGATGGGGCCAATAGTACTGACGGCCTTCGACTATACGCTTTGCAAGAAGTGACTAAACTGCTGACACGTGGTTCGCCTCTAGAGCCCATAGGAGGCCACTCTGTCTACCCTCTCCATCTGGCCATCACTGCCAACCGCATCAACTTGCTGCCACAGTTGTTAAGCGCTGGTGCGCCTCTCACTAGCACTGCGGAAGACCTCAGCATACTACAGCAAGCATGGCTGTCGCCCGATGTTACTACAAACGTCGCTGTCATCGTTACCAGGGTACGTTGAGGATTTATCTTCATCTTTTTGTTATACAAATATCATTATCAACATCTTTACTTTTTCCCACGTGTGAATTGGGTGAGATACATTCCAGAAAGAGTGGAAAGAGAAAATATGGCAGAGGGAGAACTATCAATAATGTCTAGTGTATCTGTGCCCTTTGTAGTTAACTGTGCCTTCTCTTCACAACGAATACCATAATATACATTTTAAAACGCCAGTAACGCATGTTGCGTTGCCCCTAAGGTTCTCTACCGCGTTTTGCCTGAGATTCATATCAAACATACTTTCCCAAAAAGACCATATTCGCATTTTATCAGATACCTAACCCTTTAAGTGTACTTTAATATAAGAAGGATTCATCTCAGACAAAAAGGTCTTCTTATTTTAAGGCTTTGAAACACACACACACACACACACACACACACACACACACACACACACACACACACACACACACACACACACACACACACACACACACACACACACACATTTAATTTTCTCCTTCTCACAACAGGCAGTGGTGCATAGGCTGGAATATGAGAACACTCTCTTCTCTAGACACAGACGACAAGGAAGTAATGTCAGTCCAAAACTGATTGACGGCGTTTCTTACCTGCTGAAAGTGTTAAAAGGAAAGCAGCCATGGCAAGCCACCTGGCCAGACTTAAACACCGAAGACTCAGGTGGACCATCAGTTTCAAATAATCACGGGGGCAATAATGCAAGCATTTATTTTCCTGTTCAGAGTGAAGGCCATGACATTGGATTCAAAGAAAACAGCGAGAAAAATGACTTGTATGGAGCCGATGGCAGGGCAAAAAGCACTGTCAGCCTCGGTGACAGACAAGACGTTGATATACAGGAACATACATATGCTCAGAATGAAGAATATCTTTCTTACTTGCTGCAGCAGGCATGTGAGCATGGTGCTACTCTTACAGCATCTTTCCTCACGGTAAGGTCTGTAAATACTTTTCAGGAGGGAAAGAGATTGTGTAGATCAGATATTCATCCTAAGGTGTCTAGTGAAAAAGTTTCTAGAGACCAGAAAGAAGTGGTTTGCTGCGTTCATGGATTTGGAGAAAGCATCTGAGAGAATGAATAAACATGGAATTTGGAAATATTAAAATTACATGAAATAAATGGGAAGCTGTTAAATTCCGTGAAGAGTGTATAAGACGGCGCTAGGACTGCAGTGCGTGTCGATGGTGAAACGAGTGAATTTTTCTCTCTGAGTGTTGAAGCAGGGATGTGTCATGTCTCCATGACTGTTCAATCTGTATATGGATACAAGGTAGGGCAGTTGATATTGGAGCGACCCTAATGGGAGATGGCAGCGTTTGGAAACTTCCTCTTGTGGTGTTTGCAGATGATACTGTAGTAAGTGAAGACGAAGGGGAGCTGCAAGGCTTGGTGAATGAGGTTGGGAGAGTATGTACGAAACGGGATCTAGAGGTGAATGTAAGGAAGATTAAAGTCGTAGTCTTCGAGAGATACGAAGTCAATGAATTCACAGTGAGGCTGGACAGTGAGGAAATGGAAAATGTTAGTGCATTTAAGTACTTAGGTAGTGTGATGAGAAAGGATGGTAGCTGGGAAGATGAAGTGCTTGAAAGGGTACAGCAAGGAAGAAAGGTTGTTGGTTCATTGAAAGGAGTGATAAGAAAAAAGGAAGTGAGATGGAAGTAAAAAAGTTGCTGCATGACAGGATTGTGAATCCCACTGTAATGTATGGAGGCGAAACTTGGACCTTGGTAGAAGAACACTAATCAAGAGTGAGAGCAGTGGAAATGAGTTATTTGAGAGGAGCATGTGGAGTTACATGGAAAGAACTACTGACAAAAGGGGAAGTAAAAGTGGGTTGTGGTGTAGATGTGGTTGTGATAGAGTTAGGAAATAACACTGAAGTGGTTTGGCCATGTGGAGAGGATGGATAGTGAGAGACTAACTAGGAGAGTGTATGTGAGTGAGGTGGAGAGGGGACGGAGTGGGGGATACCGAGAATGAGGTGGAGGGATGAAGTGGTGAGATATATATATATATATATATATATATATATATATATATATATATATATATATATATATATTTTTTATGTGACCGACTCTGGGCAAAGGCGTTAGGGCCTATATCTCGGGGGCAGTAGCCTATCCCAAGGTCCAGTAGTCCTCCTACATCTCTACATGTCACCACTTCGGCGCTAACACCCACCATCCATATTGAATACATGCTAGGGCTGTCTCATACAGGACTGGTGTACTGGTATTAACGGGGGTATTTTTACGACATGTCGGCGGGTCATCTGGTAGATCAGGAAAGTCTGCTTTTAGGAAATTCAAATCCTTAAACTGTTCCCTGCCCCAGCCGGGATTCGATCCTGGGTCCATCAGGACAGCAGGCCGCCTCTCTACCGATTCAGCCACCGCTGAGGTGTAAGTTGGGCGTAGGCAGCGAAATGGCAGGGGACAGGGGTACAAGGAGGCGATTTTTTTTTTTTTTTTTTTTTTGGCCCCCCCCTTACAGGGTTGAGGCGTCTGCCGATAGATAGACAGACAGAAGTACTGTACTTTTTAACACAACCTACTAATGCAATCACATATGGAAGGGAAGACGGTTCCAACAGATAATGGTACAGCAGAAAACAGTGATGATGATGTGTATGGATGACAGACTGAGTAGAGAGGTTTAGATATGATAACAGGCATAAAAATGGAAAGTGAAACGGTAGATTCGTCATCATCATCATCATCATCATCATCATCATCATCACCAAGCTTTGCCAGTTCACTGCAGTATGACATCTGTTGGCTGTAAGACTGTTTAATTCGCTCCCAGGAAATCGCCAAATTTTCTCTCTCCATCTTGTTCTCTAGTTGCCTTTTCCTCTTTTATGAAGGCGTGACCTGCCCATATCCATTTCAGCATTTTATTGTAATTGTTGTACCCTCTCCTTTCATGTATAATCTTCAGGAAGTTCTCAATTTATCTCTCCACATGACATCTATAATTATCCTTTCCGCTCCACTCTGAGCATTCCTAAATTCCTTTCTAAGTATTTAGGTAGACTCAAGATTCCTGAACTATACGATAAAACAGGAATGGACACACTGAATATATAACTATTCAATTGAATAAGCGACAGTACCTTGCCTTTCATGTAGGTCTTTACCTAAATTCCTCCATTCCACTCCTATTGATGGTTTGAATATTAGTCATTTGCTGGAAAAGTTTGAGATATATGTCCTTGGTATATGTATGCTAGTATGTATATTTCACCTGTTGGAACTGAATATGTGCTTTAAACATGGCTTCCTTCTTCATATTCATTTGCAAGATTACTTTCAGACTCCCTGGTTAGATCAGCGATCATTTCTTGCAGTTAAATTTATAATGAGGTGATACTACACATTTCTTTCAGATTCTTAACCATCCTTTTTTCGGGATTTGGGTGAAGCCTTTGCTACTGTGGACTGCCGGTGGTGAAACAAACTGATGGAACTGTTGGACACGTTTCCTAAAGTCACATGTCCCTGTTCACCTAGCAGCGACAGGTATCAGGATGCAAATCATCTACGAGGATCGTATTCTGGGGGAAGAAACTTCTGTCATCCACTAGCAAAACTGCAGCACCAAGTGCCTTCTGTACTTATGTAAAACCTTTTTCCTCCACACCCTCATCCAACTTGACCTAAGCCATCCTGGGAATGCTGCAGTGCTGCAACCCTCCTTAACGAAGAGGTTCACTCCTGCACTGAATTTTAAAAGTCCACACAGTCTTTTTCATTCTTCTTATTGCTAGTAATCTCAAAGGTCTTTTCCAGAGTCTAATACAAATCTTTAATTTCCAAACTGTTCTCCTACGGTTTCAATCCGTCTTCAGTTGCTTCATCTTAATTTTCTTTTCTGTTCATTCTACAGCCCAAGTTGTATGCGATCTCTAAACACCTAAAAATATTAATATTGGTACTCGTCTTTCCTACCTCTGTGATCACAACAGTCACCAGAGCAGTCACGGGATGATACTTTAGCAAACTTATCTTCTGAATTGTCCCTTACTTCTGCCAGGGGCTTTATGAACATTGTTAATTTAATTGCCTAAAAAAAGCCAGTTCCTCTTCATCTCACCTCTCCTGTCCTTCCTCTGACTATCCCCTTAACTTAAACAACACACAGCTCAGTCTTTCATCATCTCGTAATATTCCAGGTGGGATCATTCTCTGGGAGATCACATTGCTTATCTTGCATAAGAAACAGCTTCACAGATGTTAGGTGTCCTGAAATGACTTAGGGAATTCTTTAACTCTCTTTTCAGTTGGTGACTTTGTACAATGGCCATATTCGCCCCTGACTGGTGTACATGTACAGCTGTCATATGTGGTGGCAGCTAACCACATACAGCACTCCTAAACATGATGCTATCAGACACTTTTCTTCTCATAAACTCTCTCCTTACACATTTCTTTCAGTTTGTGTCTTTCTTCGTCTCTCTCTCTCTCTCTCTCTCTCTCTCTCTCTCTCTCTCTCTCTCTCTCTCTCTCTCTCTCTCTCTCTCTCTCTCTCTTTCTACCCGTCGTCTTGTGTGTGTTTGTGTACTATTTGTTCAGAATGATGATGAACTAGGAAGAATATTATACTGTTCTATAAGGCACAGTGGTTCAGCAAACTTGCCCATTGCAGAGAAGAGGTGCTTCTATCACTCTGCGGTATGGAAGGAGCGGCCGCACTGCCCTCCATGCTGCACTTGACAGCAGATGTTTTGACACAGCGGCTGCCTTGGTGCGTCACATGGAGGCCAATATCTTCCTGGAAGACTTCAGAGGCAGAATACCAGTTAAAATGTGCCCTGCCAGCCTCAAGATGCAGCTGCTTGAGGTGAGAGTCAGACATGGATGGTTAGTCACACACAGTTTTTAACCCATTTCATTTCGAACACGTATTATTTTTAGCTTCCTTCACTTGCTAACAGCGTTTATTTCGTTGCTGTATCTTTCAGCTTATAAAGTTACTACTACCCTTTAGTCTGAAGACTGTTGCAAATTTATTAACCTCCAGTCTAATATTCCTTTCATTACATGATTGTATTTAACGCCTTCATTAATTTGAGTGACGTATTTTTTCATTTATTTTTGCCCTCTCCAGACAAATTTATTCAGTTTTGGAATGACTTTCCTAATTGCAGAGGCTGGCTTTAGCTTTGATTTGCCCATTCATTACCATATCCTGCCCAAAACTTTTTAAAATAATAATATAAAAACATTTCCAGGTTTGAAGGAGGTAATTCTGGTTTTATGTTGCCGCAACCGTTTCGAAAATTACTCGTTTCCATTAATGATGAGAGTTTACAGTGATAACCTCGCTAAGTTCATTTAATCCTTGCTGAGCTTCTGTCTGTTACTTAACGATATTCCAGCATGACCTTTGATGATATCTAGAACTAAAATATAGTTCCAGGGATCGTTGGTATCCATTATTCATGTGTCTACAGTTACTGTAATGTTCAGGGAGGAAAAACTTACACTTTATATTCTTTCTTCCCAGGATGCTCTGATTCAAGACTATCGCTGTTTGGATTCTATGGTCTACAGAATTCAGAATGGTAAGGAAAAGGAGCACTGCTTCCATTTGCTTCTGCTCCTAGCTGTCCTACACACAAGTTGCAAAAGCAGGTACTCAGGTAGTGCACCGTGCAGTGGAATGGGAAGAGATATAGTAGAGGAAGGTGTAGAAGAAACAGCAGCTCAGTCAGGCACAAGCACATGTAATAGATCTGGTGAACGCTGGAAAGGGCTGTTTTTGTATCTGGTGTCCCAGCTGAAGAAGAGAGAAAGTAAACTCGTCGGCGACACCTGGCTGACGAACCTGCTCGACAGCTTGACTACGTTGATGGCTGGAAATGATGATCAGCATTCTGTGGGAAGTAGAACAGAAACTGGAGGACAAGGAGACAGAAGCTTTACTGAAGCAGGAAGGATTAGAAAAAATCATAATGACACAGGAACAGAAAGGAAAATGAATAAAGAATATGAGTTTCATAAATTAACGGAGAGCCTCTCACATCTGATGACTGAAGACGGGACGTGGATGGAGATGAGTGAAGATTCACAACGGTTAATCGACACCACCTTGATTAGTGCTCTTCGTATCTCTTGTGAAAAAGGACTAACATCTTTTATCCATTTACTTTTAACAGTAGGTAGCATAGATATCAACATGGTGGTGGACGAGATCAGCGGCTCAACCGGTGTTCACGTGGCCGCAGCACACGGTCATCTGGGCTTGTGTGACTTCCTCCTGAGTCGCCAGGCATCACTCACAACACGGGATCGCGCTGGACGCACCCCAGCTCATCTGGCTTATATGTTTGGTCATTCCACTGTTGGAGATCGTCTAGTTTCTTCATCCAAAAATATTAGGGACTTTGCAAACAACTTGCCAAAGGATTTACTTGAAGGATTTCAAAAATACATGAATATTTACAACTTGAATGAAAAACTTTCCTTGAAGGCTCAGGAACAAACAGATGAAATATCCCTAATTCGAGCTCACCTTTATCATTTGAAGCGGAGATGTCAAGGTGGTTTAGATAATGCAGTCAGGTCATTACACGTTAATTTTTCACAAGGTGAGGCCCGAGACGTGAAGGAAGTATTAACTAAAGAGCTTAGGATATTGTTAGAAAAGCTAGAAAAGGTTGATGAAAATTTTGCCAGCGATCTCCAGGTACTAGGTAGCTCAGCAGATAACCTCCGACTATATGCTCCCGATGAGTTTGACTGTAATGTGATTCTCAAAAGTATCAGTGGCTTCCCCGAAGGAGGACTGACTCTCAGCATAGAGCAGCATTCTTTGAAGACAGCTCAAATTAAAGGCTATTCTTCCTCCCTCAGTGTAACTGCAACAGATGAAAAACTCAGTCATTTTATCACTGGCGAAACCTTCGTTTGTAAATTCTATGAGGCTCTGTTGGTCTGCCTTACTTCCTTCCAAACATCAGATCACCGATTAAGCTTAGTCTATCCAGGAATCCGAAGAACACAAGTTGGCGCCAATGTATCTTTTGTATGGGAAGGATCTGAATTTCCCTTACTGCTCATAGACGTGGATTTAGTACCCGTCATAGAAGTGCCCTGGCCCAATGAACTGAAGAGGCCATCACTTACTCCATCTAACATTAATTCTGTTCAGTTAGCAAGTGTGGGAGATGGAACCTGGAGATGTTCCTTTGCCGCTGTGGAGAATATGATCTTCAGAAAGCTTCCAGATGATCGTAGGTTGGTACTTTTGGCGTGCAAGTTACTGGTTGTCACAATGAAGGTGGAAAGCTGGGCGCCAAAGGACTGTAAAGGCCAATTCACGTATTGGATTGGTCGTAGATTCAAAATGAAAGCACCCGCAGGTTTTATCCTTAAGAGTGCTTTCCTGCGAGAGATGGAGGAGGTTCAAGATAATGCTCTGTGGCAGCCTTGCCGTCTGCTGGACAGGATGAAATCCGTGTTTCGTAGGATGTGTTTAACTGACCACACCAGCGACGGTGAAGACAAAACTCCGAGATATTTCCACAGCAAGGTGAAGGCATACTTTGGAGGCGAGTTTGAAAAGGCGACCGTTGGGTTCTCAGCCCCAGAGATTTTGCGCGCCCTGGAGACCTGGTAAGGTAGGAAAGTGGTCGTGGTGTATTCAGAAACATACCTTGTCAGCAAACAAAAAATCCAAGGTCCAGTTCCTGAGACGGCCATGAGACCATTGGGCAAAGGCTTTTAATCTGGCTTATTCATATCTAGAACTGAAACAGGAATCTGGACTGAATATTCAACGAATTCGTGTCGTTCTTTGGCAGGAGAGTGTGGAAGCAAAAATGTGTTCCTTGCTTCCATAACCCTCTAAAAGTCGATAACCATTAATCTGATCCTTCTTCCCCTTTTGAGGCAGGAGATACGAGTATTCATAAAGTCAGTTGCCTTAAAGTTACCTATAATTCCATTTATTTACGCTTTATATTTACCAAAGCTGCCAACCACTTAAGTCAACTAGTATTGTATGTTGATGTAAACTTCAGAACGTAATTATAGTGTCATACAAATGATATCACAAAACTAATTTATATCTCACAATGACTGATGTGAGGATCTGTTAGCTGTATAAGGTCTTGAATACAGCAAATCCGTTGCATGCAGATGAAGCTTTGTTGCTTGCTGATGTTAAACGGGATGTCTGCAGTGGATCAGAGTATCCCAGATATGCAACTGGCGATGTCAAAAGATGCTTGCAACATAGGTGTGAGTTATGTATGACAGAGAAGGTGACCCACGACGTCCTCTGTTGCTGTCTTGGGGCGGTCAAGGTTGGCGAGCATGGGTGGATTTATGGGAAGGTTAATGAAGCTGAGGCCTCAGTTCTCAGGCTTGTGGAGGCCCAATAAATTCATTCATTCATGTATTCATTCATTCATTTATTCATTGATTAATAATGCTGGTAAGGCTTAAGAGCTTGACAAACATAATAGTGCAAAAAAATTCGAAAATGAAGTTCCTTAATTAAAAATGAATTCTCATATGGACAATTCCGTCTACATGACATTAGCTATATAGTTTGTTTATGTTTAGTTTAATGAATCGTAAATACATTGACAAAAATACACATTATTTTTTCATGTTAAGTTTTATTTAATAAAAAATACAGTGGCAACGTTTTCTTTTACCAGTATGTTTTGTGACACTGCGACCTATGGCAATACTTTATTATATTATGCATGTGTATAAATGTGCGTTCTAAGCACAAATAATCCTAGTCCACACTTGATGAGGAGACTCCCTTGAACCTCGTTGTATATGGTATCATGCAAACTAGGTCGATGTTAGAATTATATAAATAACATACAACAGAAAGTTATTGCGTAGTATGGGGAACAAATCGTTATGGAATAGGTGCTAAGAATGTCTCGTAACCCCATAAGACAATTTCCCTTGGTGCATGGCCACACTCAGATTTGCGGAAAACTAGCGGGTGTTTTATGACTGTGAGGTAAGGCTAGGATTCTGTGGGCTTGATTGGTGGATGAATGAGAATTTGGCCCATTTGATTGGACAGGTTTTAGTCAGTTTTCAATCTGTAGGGTTTGTGTGTGTGTGTGTGTGTGTGTGTGTGTGTGTGTGTGTGTGTGTGTTTATCCCACATGACCCCATCTTTAGGAGGGAAAAGAAGTCAGGCTGAGGATTGTTTTGAGACGTAGTGCACTGACGTAAATAGAGAGAAATGCAAAATCATGTGGGAAATAGAATCACAAAGAAGTAAACTGGTTTATGCTGTGAATGTGATAATAAACACACACACACACACACACACACACACACACACACACACACACACACACACACACACACACACACAAAATGAGTAGCGAGTGTTCGTAACCATATCAATGCAGGAATCTTGGGACAGTGGTTTAACATTATACAAGAAAAGGGAAAAAAATCTTTTTTGGAACCTGATAACATGTTTTATTATATGTTTGTTAATCCAAAACGATTCTAGGGGAGATGATTAGGAGGAACAGTTAAAAAATATGACTCCAGTAACTCAACCACAAACTTATTTCCCTGCAGAACATTAATAAAATCGTCTGAATGTAGACTCTAATATCAGTCATACAGGGCAGAAATCACGAGTTGGATGTTAAGCTGATGAAAGGTAGAGTTATGGCTCCCGATGGCTCCCGTTTCACCAGCCCTCAGGACCTCTTTCTGACCATGTCCCTTTGTCGAACATTTTCAGTGTTTTCATTAACACGGGGAGTAGGCCAGCATACTCTCATACTTGTAATTACCTACCTCCATCTGTCTACGCCATACTACATGCACAGCATGCAGTATTAAAGGCAAATGCGGTGGTGGTAGCCTACATCGGATTGCCACCACCGACAGGGCAGGGCTATCGTCACAGAGGTCTTCTGGTCTTCACCAAACGACTGTGCCATCGGGGGCTGTTGCCACCAGAAATCAAGCTCGCCAGAGAAGTGCGAGTTCCGCCTTATATTTTATCACCAGTCGTGGTCTTGGTACTAATCTAAATTTTGTTCACTTCTTACTTGAGTCTACAGTCCCTCTAGCCCAATTCCTCACAGAAACTCAAACCTCTCCCTCTACTGACTTATCCCATACAGTTTTCCTGGTTACCATCTCCTCACTAATTATCGCAACAGGGGTGGCACTTGTTATATTAAATCAAACTACGTATCTGATACAGTTATCAACTTCACTTCTAATTTTGATTACCCATCATACAAACTAAATTACCTTAATATAACCAAATATACGTGTGTAGTCTATGGCTCCACCAATGCCTCACCAGAATCTAGCCTATTTAACGCTATATCCAAACGGGTGACATACCTTAACCTGACTCTTACTTTTGAAATTACCATTTTGGGTAACTTTAACGTCCATAATATAGAATGGTTATTGTATTCTGCCAGGACTGATGATACTGTTCTAGACTGCAAATTGCAGAATAGTTTGATTTCACGCAACTGGCAAAGCAACCAGCCAGAATACCAGATAATCCTGGCACCAGTCCTTGTCTCTTGGACCAAAACCTAACAAATAACCCCGATCAATAAAGGACAGAAGCACTGTCCCCACTTGGATCCTCCGACCACATTCTCATCAAAGCCTCATTAGTCAGTTGACCCAAACCTTCCCGTTCTAAACCAGTCAAGGTGAACAGATGACACTTTGATTGGGCAGAATGAGATGGAACTAGAAAATATCTAGCTGATATTCCATGACAGTCTTTCTTCTCCACTGACATCATTGCTACCCAGTCCCACATTAATGACTCATACAAGTCGGTATGGAATTGCTCATACTTTGTTAAGTATCTATCTGTCTATCTATTGCCAGACGCCTTAACCCCATACGGGGTGGCCACAAACAAATCGCCCCCACGTCGCCCTGTCCCCCGCCATTTCACTGCCCTGCTCCCATCTCACATCCCCCTCTCCCATATACCTCTCCACTCCATCCCTCCTTCTCATCCTTGGCCTCCCCCTCCCCCTCTCCCCCTCCATCTCACTCACATACACTCTCCTCGTCAGTCTCTCACTCTCCATCCTCTCCACATGGCCAAACTACTCAATGTGTTTTTCCTAACGCTTCCTGTCACATCCACATCTACACCACAACGCTCCTTCACATCCTCATTTGTCAATCTGTCTCTCCATGTGACTCCACATGCTTCTCTCAAATAACTCATTTCCACAGCTCTCACTCTTGACTTGTGTCCCTACAACAACCTCCAAGCTTCACTTCCATACGTTAGAGTTGGTATCACAATACTGTTATGTAGTAACTTTATCACTTTTATGCTCACTTCCCTGTTTCTTATCACTGCCTTCAAGGAACCAGCAACTTTTCTTCCTTGTAGTACCCTTTTAAGCACTTCACCCTCCAAACTTCCATCCTTACTCATCACACTACCCAAGTACTTAAACGTGTACTTACACTTTCCGTATCCTCATCATCTAACCTCACTGTACATTCACTGACTTCATCTCTCTCGAAGATCATAACTTTACCCATCCCTACATTCACTTTTAGATTCCGTTTCTTACACACTCTCCCAAACTCATCCACCAAGCCTTGCAGCTCCCCTTCGTCTTCACTGAACAACACAGTATCATCTGCAAACAACAGTACAGGAAGTTTCCAAACACTGCCTTCTCCCATTAGGGCCACTCCAACATCCACTGCCCTACCTTGTATCTCTTTTATAACCCCATCCATGTACAGATTGAACAACCATGGAGATATAACACATCCCTGTTTCAACCCAACCTTTAAATAGAAAAATTCACTCAGTTCACTATCCACACGTACTGCAGCCTTAGCACCTTCATATATACTCTTCACAGCATTCAACAACTTCCCCTCTACTCCATATTCTTAATACTTTCCACAATCCTTGTCTATCCACCCTGTCATATGAATTCCCCAAATCCATGAAGATTGCATACAATTTCTTTCCCTTCTCTAGAAATGTTTCCACTAAAGATCTAAGAATGAATATCTGATCTACACAACCTCTTCCCTTCCTAAAACCTCCCAGTTCTTCTCCAACTAATTCCTCTGTTATTTCCCTGTGTTAATAAGTATCCTACCGTATACTTTTCCTATTACACTAAGAAGACAAATGCCCCAAAGATAATACAGACTTCTTTTTCTCCTTTCCTTTTGTACAAGGGAATAATTATACCGGACTTTCAATCCTCCGGGACTCTACCTTCCACTCAGGCCAATCTGCACATCTTCCACATCCATTCTACTACTATCTCTCTCCCATGCTTCAGCATTTCACCCCACACTCCATCAATTCCTGGGGCTTTTCCCATTTTAACTTTCTTCATTGCTTCTACAACTTCCATCCTACTGATTTCTTCCTGTCTTCTCACCTCTCTCCCAGCCATTCCCCAGCCATTTATATTCACATTACTTTCATTCGTCAATTCCTTAAAGTGTTCTCTCCATTTGCTCACTTTTTCTCCCTTCTCCACTAGTAATCTACCATTTTTATCTTTCACTCCCCTACTAACTTCATTGCCACCCTGTCTAACTCTCTTTACCTTTTTCCAGAACATTTTCTTACAGTCCCTCCACTTTACACTCAGATTCCTTCCAAATTCCTCATCCATTCTCTTCTTACTCTCTTTTACTTATCTTTTCACCTCTTTCTTCCTTTCTACATATAACTTTCTCCCTTCTCCCAACTTCTTCCATGCCCCTATTCTCATCCATTCATTATATGCTTTCTTCTTTTTGCCACGGCCTGTCTCACTTCTTCATTCCATCATGCTGTTCTTTGCACCCCCTTTCGTCTTCTCTTCACCCCACACACCACCTCACATGCTGCACAGATTTCTTCTGTGAATATCTTGCACACTCCTTCCACGTCCCCCGTCTGCTGCAATTCATAGGTACCCAATCGTTCCTTCACTTCTCTCTTATATTCTGCCTTTTTCTCATCCTCTTGTAACCTTTCCACTCTCCTTGCATCTACTCCTTCCTCCCATCCTTCCCTTTTTCTATTTCTCCATTTTACTTGGACCTTGATTCTGACCATCACCAAGTAGTGGTCAGAATGTCCACTCCCCCAACCTCTATATGCTCTTACATCCATTAAGCATCTTCGCATCCTTTCATCCACACATACATAATCAATCATTGCCTTCCTTTCATTCAGTTCACCACCCACCCTTCTCATCACTCGCCATGTTTACCTGTGGATCATTTTGTGTCTGAAGAGGGTATTGGCTATCACCAACCCCCTCCCGGCACAAATGTCCACTAAAGCACTGCCATTCTCATCTATCTCAGCAGGCACACCCCACTCACCAACTACTCCGTCCACCTTCACATTCCCTACTTTACCATTCATATCACGAATCAAAAACACTCTCTCTTTCCTTTCAAACTTTTCCATGCACACTTCCACATTTGTCCAGAACTCTGCTCTCTTTCTGCATGCATGATCTTGCATTGGCGTATACACGCACACAATCGCCCACATTTGTAGTCCAACTTTCAATCTTACCCACACAATCCTTGAGTCAACTGATCCATACTCTCTTTTATTCTTCTTCCATCTATTACTCACAACGATACACACTCCTTCTTTTGCCCTCTCATTCTCACCTACTCCTGCACATATACCCCATCCATACTCTAATTCTCTCACACTCTTTCCTCTCCATTTAGTTTCCATTAATCCACATACATCCACTTTCGCACCCTGAAGCACCTGGACAATCTCTCTCTCTTTCACCTCATCATTTGCACCCCTTACATTCCATGTCGTTAACAATTTACTAAAAGATTGGACTCCCCAAAATGTCTTTAGCCTATAAGTTTTAAAGTCGAAAATTGTCGAATCCTTCAGTCACTTTAAAAATTGCTAGAAACCGCGCAAAAATAGTCATAAATTCTGCCAAATCAAACAATTTAGCATCCAAACTATAAAATTATTCTAATGACAGTAGAATATTCTGGTCAACTCACAGTTTCTTCAGTAGTGACTTTAACAAGTCATCACCCATTCCTTTACCAAAACCTTCGGACGGAAACATTGTAAATGACCCACGTGGAAAAGCTAATATTGTTGCCAATTCGTTTGTCAAAAATTCTGCCTTGAAGGAAGTCAGTCAGAACGTTCCTGTACTAGAACTTGACTTTCCCGAAATTGTTGCACAAAAGATACAGATAAAATACACAAAATCTATCCTAGACAATTTACCAACAACAGAGCTTCAGGTCCACATGGAATTCCTTCAATTGTTTTGAAAAAGATTTCCCCAGGACTAACACCTCTTCTACCTAAAGTATTCAGACTATGCATACTTACTTTTTCATTCCCTAGTTCTTGAGAAAAAAAAAAAAAAAAAACATACATCCAATTCCAAGGAAAAGAAGTTCTTCTGGTCCCTCTAATTACATATTCCAATGGCTACCACATCTTCTCTTGGAGAAGTATTTGAGATTGTCATTAATAAGCACATTATTAAACATTGTGAATCCAGCAATTTAATTAGTGATGGATAATATTATTTTCGCCACGAAAGATCCACTGTTGATATACTCAGTTTGTTTATCAGTCAGTTGACCAACATGGAGAAACCCATGCAATATTCCTTAGTATTTCTAAAGTTTTTGACGGGTGGCACCGTTCCGTGTTATCCAAACTTTCTTGCTACGGCCTATCATCTTTTTCCCACTGATTTCCTCATATCACAGCAACAAAAAGATAAGAGTAAAGGTAGATTATGTATTTTCCAATTTCCATACTGTTAATGCCAGTGCACCATAAGAATCAATCCTGGCTCCAACCTTGTTCCTCATTCATATTAATGATCTCTTGTCTGTCGCCCACAATCCCGTTCACTCATGTGCAGATGACTCAACACTTCACAGTTCCTTCACACTTAAACACCCATTCACAGCATTTGATATCTCTAACTCACAAATTCACCACAATGTCCGTAAAACAACACTTATTTAAGATCACTGAATGGCGATAAAATGGCATTGTCTCATTTAATGTTAGGAAAATATATATATCCAAGTTACAAAAAGGCAGATAGTGCCTGATTTCCATGTTACCTTTAATGCAATCAATATTCTAACTTCTAAAGGTAATAAAGATGTTTTTCTCACAAATTATGCAGAAAATTCCTCTTGTCCTTGAAATACTGGGTGTGACATAATGTGGGAGGAGCAAAGTAGGGATGTTTGCCAATTAGAAGCCTAAATGGCGCTTTTGTCACGTTCTTGATGGCACGCAATTGGTTCTGTGTGGAGTGTATGAGGCCCTCATTGGTAGCAGGTGCCTCTATTGTTTCTGTATGGACAGAGATTATTTTTAAGACAGCCTAGTGGTTAATTAGCTGAGAAAGGCGGAATAAGTCTCCTTTATAAGGTCGAGGAAAATGTGTAGAGACCCATTTTTTGTCTCATTTTGTACACACATCCCTGTACATATTTTTGTACACATTTGTACACATTTACTGTCACGTTACTCTATTGTCACATTGTGTTGCACTTTTCCCCAACACTACTAAATACGTGACGTTGATTACAAAACACACTATTTGTGCACCATTTCCCAGTTTTGGTTCACTCCTTCATTTACGCTAGTGCGTGATTTATATCTGGATTTAACTTTCGAAGTCTCCACATTTCCTCGAGCTTTGTGAGTACTTAGCCTCCACTGAGTGTGTTCTGGATTAGATAAGAAATAACTTGTTTTAAATTTGTATTCTGAGGCCTATATGAATTCTCCTTTTGTAAAACGAACCCTGGTTTCTTCTTTGGTTGTGTATGTTATAGTGTTCAGTGAAGTTAAGTTAGTTTTCTTGCAAGCTTTACCTTATCCCTTTTGGCGATTAAGGGCTAAGAGTGCACCGTAATATACACCCCTATAACAATTTGGCGACCTCCTGGCCAGGATAGCTCTGTGACATAATATTGGCAACCTTGGCCACATACACAGTGCTTACTCTTACCTACTTAACTCTAATCAGTAATCATGGCCCTAATGAATGATAATGATGTGAAAGCATTTTTGGATTCTAAGCCATCCCCAACCAGAGTGAAAACACTCACAAAACACGAGCTCATATTGCTTGCCCAGGCTTTACAGTTGAGATTTCCTACCTCAATAACTAAGACTAAGTTACTTTATTTAATATTGGACACCATGTTTGAGCAAAGCGAGTCCTCTATAGCTAGTTTTGAGCCATTTGATACTGCACAAGGTGTTGACCCTGAGCCTTTGGCATCGGAGATACCTGGCCCTAGTAATTTTTCTGCTCATGATACTGGTGACAAAGTGCAACTTGAGTTAGCCAGAATTAAGCTGAAGGAACTAGAAGTGCAAGCAAAAATGAGAGAACAAGAATGGAATGCCAAAATGAAGGATTACAGGCTCAAATGAGACAAAAGGAAATGGATCACGAATTCAGACTGAAGCACCCTGATAGTTTACCTAGAGCTAGTAGTTCATCTGCCAAGGAATCTTTTGATGTTGCTAGGAACATTAAGCTGGTACCTCCCTTTAATGAGCAAGATGTCACTAAGTATTTCCATATGTTTGAAAAGGTAGCAGGTCGTCTCTCGTGGCCAAAAGACTCTTGGACAGTAGGCTACTGCTGCAGAGTGCTATGAAAGGAAAGGCTCAAGAGGCTTATATTTCTTTATCTGTTAATCAAAGTGCTAACTATGATTGTTTAAAAGATGCCATTCTCAAAGCATATGAACTCGTGCCAGAAGCTTAAATTTAGATCCACCTTTAAACAGAAAGATCAGACTCATGTGGATTATATTAGAACACTCACAGACTTATTTGATCAGTGGCTGCATTCTAAGAAAGTTGATGATTTCTGTAAACTTAAAGAGTTAATGATCTAGCAGAACTTCACTGGTAAGATAGATAAGGATGTGGCTACATACCTAGTGGAAAAAGATTTAGATACCCTAGCTGAGGCTGCTGTTGTAGCAGATAACTATAGAATAATTCATAAGCATGAACGTAAGCCTCAGTTATTTGTTAAGGGTAGGTGGATGAACCAACCAGTTTCTGTTAACCCTTCTTCTGATAAAGGCCAGTTAATGTCAACTGACAATAGTGGGAACACTGCAACCCCAGAGCATGTTAGTTCTACGAAAGTAAGTGAGGACTGTGTTGCCAGAGGGTCAAGAAAAAATGTCAGGTTTTGCCAGTATTGCCAGAAAACGGGGCACTTGGAGGATTCGTGCTGGAAAAAAGGAGGGAAAAGTTCCCCTGTAAAACCTGTTTCTTTGGTAAACTCTTGGGGATCTTTTGACACCAGCAGAGAGCAGCCACCCACATATATTGTTAGCAGTAGTCAGACACAACCCCAGCAGGTGCATATTGTTGATAAGGCCAGAGTGTAGCCGTCAGTGGTGGATAGACAGACTCCTGTAGAGCCATTGTGAGACACTAATAAGACTGGAGCAGTGTAGCCGTCAGGTTCAGGTGAGAGTGGTAATAAGACTCTATCAAAGTGTCCTTCCCCAAGCAGTACTCAAAGTGACTCCTCCCCAGGTCATTTATTTGCTAACTTTATTTCTAAGGGGTTAGTTTCAGTTGATGGAAAAGGTGGTAAGGAAGTCACTATACTTAGAGATACAGGAGCTTCACAGTCACTAATGTTGAAGGGGATTGCTGATGTAGAAGACCCTAATGAATGTGTCTTGCTGCAGAGTATAGCTGAGTTTGCATCTGTTCCCCTAGTTGAGGTGAAGCTCCAGTCAGAGTTAGTTACTGGTTCAGTGTGTGTGGGTGTTGTTGACCAGCTTCCTGTACAAGGGGTCACTTTCCTTTTGGGTAATTACTTGGCGGAAGGACAGGTGAGTGCTGTTCCCTGCATGTCAAAAACTCCCCTGAGTGAGGATAGGACTAAAGAGTTGGAAGATACATGTCCTAAATTGTTTCCCGCATGTACTGTAACTAGAGCTATGACGGCAAAAGCCAGCCACGAGAATGTTGACAGTAATGGCACTGGCATTGCCGATGATGATATTAGGCTTGGTGATACCTTTTTTGCCCAGTTAAATGACTCAGAGGTTGATGATTCTCCCCAGACTGATCCAAGTGCAAAGTTAGCTGATATGCAAAGATCTGATCCAGAGATTGCCGCTTTAATTGACTCAGCAGTTAGGGAAGATGAATGTGAGTCTGAACTGACAGAGTGTTATTATTTAAAGCCAAATAACGTGGTAATGCGAAGATGGAGACCTCCTAGTGTTGCTCATGATAACAAGTGGGAGACTGTACATCAGGTGGTGGTTCCAAGACCCTATAGGCAAAAAATTATGTCCATTGCTCATGACTCTTCTTTAGCAGGTCACTTAGGGGTAAGGACGACTTTCTCCCGCATCTGGCAGCATTTTTACTAGCCTGGAATCCGCCGAGATGTCTCCCGGTTCTGTGGGTCATGTCCCACCTGTCAGCTAGTCGGTAAGAGCAATAAGCCCATCCCTGCGGCTCCTTTGATTCCTCTACCTGTGTTTGAGGTCCCATTCACTAGAGTCCTTGTGGACATTGTTGGCCCTTTGCCTAAGACCTCTTCAGGCCATCAGTACCTCCTCACGATGTTAGACATGGCCACTAGATATCCTAAAACCATTCCCTTGAGAAATATTTCAGCTAAATTGGTTATAAAGGAGATGCTAACCTTCTTTACCCGTTTTGGTCTCCCTAAGGAAGTGCAGTCGGATCAAGGCAGTAATTTTAATTCTAAACTGTTCAGACAAACCCTTAAGGAGTTATGAATCTCCCAGATCACTTCCTCAGCATATCATCCTCAGAGTCAAGGTGCATTAGAGAGGTATCACCAAACTTTGAAGAGTATGCTCAAAAACTATGTGTTGATGAAAAGGAATGGGACAAGTGTTTGCCTTTCCTACTTTTTGCAACGAGAGAGGCACCGAGTGAGTCCTTGGGCTACTCCCCATTTCAGTTAATCTTTGGCCATGAAGTACGAGGTCCTCTTAAACTCCTCAAAGAACAATGGGTCAAGGATGATGACCAAATTAACTTGCTAGAATATGTGTCAAAATTTAAAAAAGACTGGCCTATAGTATGGAAGTAGCCAGGGCACACTTGGAGTCCTCTCAGGAGAAGATGAAGAGGTGGTATGACCACTCTAAGAAAGTTAGGCACAGAGTGTTTCACCCAGGCGATCAAGTTCTTGTCTTGTTTCCCATTTATGGTCAGCCTCTGCAGGCAAGTTTTGCAGGTCCTTATCTAGTGGAGAAGAGGGTAGGTGAAGCAAATCATGTCATTTTAACCCCAGACCAGAGGAAGGAACGAAGATTGTGCCACGTAAATATGTTGAAGGAGTACCACAGGCGAGACATCGACCCCCCTAGTGCTGCATGCATGGTGTCGGCTGTCGAGTTTGTGGACCTCCCTCGTGTTGCATGCGTGGTGTCGGCTGTCGAGTTGGCGGAGGACAAGGGCTGCCCTTTGACTTTGGACCAGATGACCAGTTGGAGAGAAAACCAGGAAGCTTGGAGTACACTGACTGATAAACTCTCCCACTTGACTGCAGAGCGGTGTGCTGAGCCTGTTGCCCTTCTCAGGAAGTTCCATGATGTCTTCTGGGACACCACAGGACGGACGGAAGTGGCACAGCATGACGTGGACGTTGGAGATGCCAAAACTGTAAAGCAGTCCCCCTACCGGGCTAGTCCTCAGAAGCAGACTATCATTCGAGAGGAACTGAACTACATGTTGCAGCAGGGGTTAATCGAGTCCTGTCAAAGTGAGTGGTGCTCCCCGGTCATAGTGGTTCCAAAATCCGATGGGTCACATCGCTTTTGTATTGATTATCGTAAGGTCAACTCCCTTACCAAGACTGATACTTACCCACTTCCTAGAGTAGATGATTGTGTGGATGTGATAGGCAGTGCTAAGTTTAACACAAAATTAGATTTAATGAAGGGATATTGGCAAGTCCCACTCACAGAAAGGGCCCAAGAAATTTCCTGTTTTGTGGTTGGTGGCAGGACTTATAAATGTAGGTCATGCCCTATGGTATGAAGAGTGCTCCTGCCACCTTCCAAAGGCTGATGAATGATCTCACCAATGATGTTGAGAATTGTGTTACTTACATTGATGATGTTATTTTTAGCAACACCTGGGAACAACATTTGAGCCAACTAGATGCCTTGCTTCAGAGACTGTCCTCTGCTAATTTGGTGCTTAATTTAGCTAAATGTGAATTTGTGAGGGCCCGAGTGCAGTACCTAGGTTATGTGGTCGGTTTAGGCCAAGTGAGTCCACCTGATGTTAAGTTCAGGCCATAGTCAATTCCCCCCAACCCAAAAATAAGAGAGTTGCAACGATTCTTGGGTATGGTAGGGTACTACAGACGTTTTGTCCTGAACTTCTCTGATCTTGTAGCTCCCCTCACTGATTTATTAAGAAAAGGAGTCAAGTATGAGTGGAAGCCAGAATGTGAGGAAGCCTATTCTAAAGTCAAAACCATCCTGTCAAGTCACCCAGTGCTTCAAACTCCCAATTTTGAAAAACCCTTTAAATTAGCTGTTGATGCCAGTGGCCAAGGGGCCGGCGCAGTTTTGCTTCAGGATAATGATCAAGCCTTTGAGATGTCTGTGTGCTATTTTAGCAAAAAGTTCAATAAGGACCAGCGAAATTATTCAACTATTGAGAAAGAACTCCTTGCGCTTATATTTGCCCTTCAACACTTCTCTGTATATGTTGGTCCAGGGTCAGGTGATGTTGTAGTGTACACTGATCACCACCCTCTGAAATTTGTGTCCCGATTTAAGGACAAAAATCTTAGATTGACCCGCTGGGCCCTATTTTTGCAAGCATACTCCCTTGATGTAAGACATGTAAAAGGTGTTAGTAATGTTTTAGCAGATTACATGTCCAGAACCTGATTGTACAGTATCCAGAAGTTTCCTCTTGGGAAATTTCTTCTCTCAGGAAGGGAGGTGTCACTGGCTTAGTTACCCCAGTAGCAAATGGGTGAAATAGAAGATAAGATGATAATTAAAGGAAAGAGAAGTTAGCCGTTAGGAACATTAAATATTTTCTCTTATCAGTTTTGCTGCCTGTAAAGGGTAACCCTAGTCCCCACGTATATTTACCCAGCGGTCAACTTTACCTTCTGGACTGATCACACACCAGATGTTTTTCTCACAAATTATGCAGAAAATTCCTCTTGTCCTTGAAATACTGGGTGTGACATAATGTGGGAGGAGCAAAGTAGGGATGTTTGCCAATTAGAAGCCTAAATGGCGCTTTTGTCACGTTCTTGATGGCACGCAATTGGTTCTGTGTGGAGTGTATGAGGCCCTCATTGGTAGCAGGTGCCTCTATTGTTTCTGTATGGACAGAGATTATTTTTAAGACAGCCTAGTGGTTAATTAGCTGAGAAAGGCGGAATAAGTCTCCTTTATAAGGTCGAGGAAAATGTGTAGAGACCCATTTTTTGTCTCATTTTGTACACACATCCCTGTACATATTTTTGTACACATTTGTACACATTTACTGTCACGTTACACTATTGTCACATTGTGTTGCACTTTTCCCCAACACTACTAAATACGTGACGTTGATTACAAAACACACTGTTTGTGCACCATTTCCCAGTTTTGGTTCACTCCTTCATTTACACTAGTGTCTGATTTATATCTGGATTTAACCTTCGAAGTCTCCACATTTCCTCGAGCTTTGTGAGTACTTAGCCTCCACTGAGTGTGTTCTGGATTAGGTAAGAAATAACTTGTTTTATATTTGTATTCTGAGGCCTATATGACTCCTCCTTTTGTAAAACGAACTCTCGTTTCTTCTTTGGTTGTGTATGTTATAGTGTACAGTAAAGGTAGTTTTCTTGCAAGCTTTACCTTATCCCTTTTGTTGATTAAAGGCTACGAATGCATCGTAATATACACCCCCATAACAATATATATATATATATATATATATATATATATATATATATATATATATATATATGGATAGATAGATAGATAGATAGATAGATAGATAGATAGATAGATAGATAGATAGATATAGATATATATAGATATAGATAGACAGATAGATATACCGTAGATATAGATATAAATAGTGTTACATAGCCTATGATTTCATCATCCTTTGTGTAATTTTAACGCACAGTATGCTGCATGTTTGATCACGAGCGTGTTTTGCCTCAGTTCCCCCCTTCTACCGTTATAGTAGAGTAAGTCGACATCTCTGTTATACTTTGCGGGATTGTCATCTCTTTGTCCCCATGGTTTCATTTGCGCGTCCTCTTACAAGTTGTATCAGGCTCTCCTGGCCCCTATATAATGAGCTCAGTCTCTGCATCATTGCCACTTAGATCTGCTCCTCATTTTGTTCACATCTCTGTCCTCCCCTGTACAGATATTATTATTGTGAGTGCTCAAGAAGTCTCCAACCATCTAGCAGCTGTGTGTAATTTGAGTATAACTGTTGTTGCATTTTTTCTTGTACTGTATAGCATAAGTTTAATTTGTAGGCCTAGTGAAGTTTTTGTAATTCATGTAGGGATCTTTATGTCAGTCATTTTTGATAATAGTTTGTATCTGTAATTATTTATCTGGCATTCACTGAGTATTATTTGGTATCTCATTTTATCAGGGCTGACTTAGATAAATTTACTCTTGCTAACTTCGTGTTAATAGAGGCTATTGCAGTTAACCATATATTTAACCTGTTTTTGCCATTACATTATCCTTATGAGTTCTGAATGTTTTGTTGTTAATTTAAGCATTAAACTTTAACTTGTAATTTTACCTAACTCTTTTGTTTTGAACCTGGAACTTTACGGGACTGTAGTGATTTTTAGTATTCTCACTTAAAGTGTACATTATCTTTCTCTGTTCCGTAACATAAATTTGGCGACCTCATATCAGGATATTCAGGATATTATCATAAGGATATTGCTTGATATTTTGTGACTGTTACTTATTCATTATGTCTACTATTACTACACTTGATGAAGCCAAGGACTTTTTGTCAAATGTGCAAACAGTGTGTGATATAGAAAACAGAACAAAGAATGAACTTAAGCTTGTTGCTCAACAATTGGGAATTGCAGTTCACTCTCATCATTCTAAGGATCAAATTGTTGGCATGATTAATAAAAGCTTGTTTAATGTAACTCCTCCAAATGAGCAAACGCAGATTGAATTAGCTAAGTTACAGCTAGCTCTGCAGGAGGCTCGTGCTAAAGAAGCTGAATTTCAGGCAAATGCTAAGCAGGCGGAATCTCAGGCTCGTATTGAAGAGGCACAGATACAGGCTCAGGCACAAGTTGAACTTGCCAGGATTCAGGCAGACCATGAGTATCGCATGAAACAAGGTGGAACTGGATCATCTAGCTCTGATGATTTTGATGTGGCTAAAAATGTTAAACTTGTCCCTCCTTTTAATGAATCTGATTTAACAAAGTATTTTCAGTTGTTTGAGAGGGTAGCTACAGGTTTTAATTGGCCTAAGGAGTATTGGCCAGTACTCCTTCAAACTGTTCTCACCGGTAAAGCTCAAGTAACTTATGCATCTTTGCCTCAGGATCAATCTGATAATTATGATGTAGTTAAGAGCTTGATTCTTAAGGCCTATGAGCTTGTTCCTGAAGCCTATAGAGTAAAATTTAGGACAACTTACAAGCAAGATAAGCAATCCCATGTTGAGTATGCAAAAATCAAAGAAGATCTGTTAGAGCAGTGGTTAAATTCTAAGAATGTGGATTCTGATTTTGGTAAATTTAAGCAGATGATTTTGCTGGAGGATTTCAAGAGGTGTATTTATAAAGATGTAAGCCTATATCTTGATGAGAAAAGAATAGATAATTTGTCTGATGCTGCAGTTTTAGCTGATGAATATGTTCTCACTCACAAGAGATATTCTAGAGAAAAAGGGAAAGCTGAGAGTAAGTACGTTGCCTCTACTCAGAGTACAGGTAACAGGAAAGAGAATAAGGATGATGTTTCTCAGGAAGTAAATACCAGCTTCACCTCTAGATTTCAGAAAAGTAAATGTACTTATTGTAGTAAGCTTGGTCATACTACGGAGAGATGTTTCAGGAGACAGCGTGATGTGAACAAAAAGGAGTCTTTAAATATTCAGTCAATTGGTCTAGTGTCCACTCTTGAGAGTTCCCAGAATTCTTTAACTGAGTTAACTGAACCTGCTTTGAGGGGTAACTTAAATTCTCATGATGGAGCTCCTCTTTTGAGCAGTAACATGGGTGACACTCTCAGGAGTTCATGTGCTAATTTCCTGTCTGATGGTTTTGTCAGTCCTCTGGACAGTAATGACAGGAAATCAGTTCAAATATATCGTGATACAGGTGCTTGCCAATCCCTTATGCTGACCAGTGTTCTAGGCTCTAATTTTAATTCCTCTGATGAAACTGTAATCTTACAAGGTGTAGGGAATAATTACTTCTCTGTTCCTCTGTGCAGAGTGAATTTAGAGTCTGGTTTTGTTAATGGTTCTGTTATGGTTGGGTTGGTTGAGACACTCCCAATGTCAGGTGTAACTTTCTTACTTGGAAATGATATTGGTGGAAGTCAAGTGTGTCCAGCTCCTCAGTTGTCTAGTAAGCCAGTGGCTGTGTCCCGGGATTGTGATGTCCCTGATGTGTTCCCTGCATGTGCTGTCACTAGGGCTAAGTCTAAAGTTACTGGTGATTTAGAGGATAATGATGATGATGATGTTATCCTAGCTGAGAATTTTCTTGCTAATTTGGACCACTCACCAGATGAGGCAGTACCCCGTAGTGTTGATAATTTGTCTCGTCAAGAGTTGGTTGAGTTGCAGGTTGCTGACCCTGAGTTGAAAGGTCTAGCTAACTCTGCTTACAGTGAAGAAGAGTCAGCCGGTGCTTCTACTTGTTATTATGTAAAGTCAGGAGTACTTATGAGGAAGTGGAGACCCCCAACAGCATCAGCCGACTGTGAATGGGAGGTTGTACATCAAGTTGTCATCCCTCGTGTTTGTAGGCAGGATATCATTCGAGTGGCTCATGATTCCAGTTTGGCAGGACACCTTGGAGTGAGGAAGACTGTGGCACGCATTTTGAAACACTTCTACTGGCCAGGTATCTTCAGGGATGTTTCCTGGTATTGTAAGTCTTGTCACACCTGTCAAGTTGTGGGGAAGTGTAATCAGACCGAAAAGGTTGCACCTCTAGTTCCCATTCCTCCTTTTGAGGCGCCTTTCACCCGTGTGTTGGTGGATATTGTGGGCCCTCTTCCTAAGACTTCTTCAGGATTTTCTTATGTGTTGACCATGATTGATATGGCTACTCGTTATCCTGAAGCCATTCCACTTAGAAACATCTCAGCAAAGAACGTGGTTAAGGAAATGCTAGGGTTCTTCACAAAGTTTGGTCTGCCCAAGGAGGTACAGTCAGACCGAGGAAGTAATTTCATGTCAAATGTTTTCAAGCAGTCTCTGAAAGAGTTGGGCATCTCCCAGATCACGTCTTCAGCTTACCATCCCCAGACCCAAGGAGCGTTGGAGAGATATCATCAAACACTCAAATCGATGCTCAAGAAATACTGTTTGGAACATCAGAAAGACTGGGATAAAGGTCTTCCATTCGTTGTGTTTGCTGCAAGAGAATCTCCAAATGAATCACTGGGCTTCTCACCTTTTGAACTACTGTTTGGCCATGAAGTAAGAGGACCCCTTAAGTTACTCAAGGAATGCTGGCTGTCGGAGGAAGATGACGTCAACCTGCTGGAGTATGTGATGAAGTTCAAAGAACGGCTGTCCACTGCTTTACAGCTGGCGAGAGAGAATTTAGGAGCTGCTCAGGAGAAGATGAAGACTTGGTATGATAAGAAGTCCAGGTTACGCCACTTTCAGCCAGGAGATCAGGTTTTGATTCTGCTACCAGTTCATGGGCAACCTCTTCAAGCCAAGTTTAGTGGCCCTTATTTCGTGGAGAAGAAACTCAGTGATGTCAGCTATGTCATCGCCACACCAGATCGTAGAAAGAGCAAGCAACTATGTCACATCAACATGCTAAAGTTATATCACAGGCGGGACGAAAATAATCCAGTCTGCACTGTAGCTGTTCCACCCGAGTCTGCAAGTGAAGCTCTCCCATGCAGTATGAGCCTGAGTGATAGTTTGGGGAAGAATCCTGATATCATGAATGATCTCCAGACTAAGCTTTCTCATCTACCACCCAAGGAAAGGCAGGAGTTTTCGGCATTACTGCAGGAGTACCCGCAAGTGTTCCGTGCTACTCCAGGAAGAACCACTGTGTTGATGCATGATGTCGATGTTGGAGACGCAAAGCCAATTAAATTGCCTCCTTACCGTGTGAACCCAGTGAAAGTTCCTCTCATCCAGAAGGAGCTTGGCTACCTGTTGGACCACAAGATGATTGAGCCCTGTCAGAGCGAGTGGAGTTCTCCTGTCACTCTAGTCCCTAAGCCAGGTGGGTCACAGAGGCTTTGCATCGACTACAGACGTGTTAATCAGATAACTAAAACAGACACTTACCCTCTCCCTCGTGTAGAAGATTGCATAGACAAGATCGGAAAGGCTAGGTACATAAGTAAGTTTGATTTGTTAAAGGGATACTGGCAAGTACCTATGACTGAACGTGCTAGGGAGATCTCATGTTTTGTAACACTAGGAAAGTCTTTTGCATGTTCTGTAATGCCATGTACAGATTGTTTTAGAGTAATAAGAAATTTCCTTTGTAAATTTCTTTTTTCTTTGTGGGGAGGTGTTACATAGCCTATGATTTCATCATCCTTTGTGTAATTTTAACGCACAGTATGCTGCATGTTTGATCACGAGCGTGTTTTGCCTCAGTTCCCCCCTTCTACCGTTATAGTAGAGTAAGTCGACATCTCTGTTATACTTTGCGGGATTGTCATCTCTTTGTCCCCATGGTTTCATTTGCGCGTCCTCTTACAAGTTGTATCAGGCTCTCCTGGCCCCTATATAATGAGCTCAGTCTCTGCATCATTGCCACTTAGATCTGCTCCTCATTTTGTTCACATCTCTGTCCTCCCCTGTACAGATATTATTATTGTGAGTGCTCAAGAAGTCTCCAACCATCTAGCAGCTGTGTGTAATTTGAGTATAACTGTTGTTGCATTTTTTCTTGTACTGTATAGCATAAGTTTAATTTGTAGGCCTAGTGAAGTTTTTGTAATTCATGTAGGGATCTTTATGTCAGTCATTTTTGATAATAGTTGTTGTTGTTGTTGATTCTCTCCTCAATTCGAGGAGACCGGGCCTTGCTGTAGCCCGGTTGCTGGTGGTTGTCTTGAGTAAAGGTAAGGGGGAAGACAGGGCCTGGGGAATGCCCAGCACACACGCCCTGTCTCCTGGCTGAGTTGCGGTGTGTGTGATAATAGTTTGTATCTGTAATTATTTATCTGGCATTCACTGAGTATTATCTGGTATCTCATTTTATCAGGGCTGACTTAGATAAATTTACTCTTGCTAACTTCGTGTTAATAGAGGCTATTGCAGTTAACCATATATTTAACCTGTTTTTGCCATTACATTATCCTTATGAGTTCTGAATGTTTTGTTGTTAATTTAAGCATTAAACTTTAACTTGTAATTTTACCTAACTCTTTTGTTTTGAACCTGGAACTTTACGGGACTGTAGTGATTTTTAGTATTCTCACTTAAAGTGTACATTATCTTTCTCTGTTCCGTAACAATAGATAGATATAGATATAGATGTATCATCATCATCATCATCATCCTTACATTCTTCTTTATTCGAGGGTGCGGGTGAGGTCGGGCCAGGAAAAAAGAATATAATAATATGAAAACTAATCATCAGTATAAGGATAACAAGAATCTATTGAATGCATCATCATAAGTTAGGGATTCACCAATAAAATGTGACTGACAACTTGTGTATTTTACCCTGGCTAACATCAGACGACTTCACTCATCAGGAAACTTCCCATCATTTACATATGCTACACACCCACTGTTTTAAACGTCAGCCCGACTGCGAAAAGTAGTTCGAACGAGCCGGATTGCACAGCTGGACTGAGAGCTAAAACTGTGCATGCGTATGAGCCCTTGCAGCCAGGCCGACACGGATATTAGGACGCTCTAAGCCTTGCCAGTACGGGCCCATGCACTGAGACTGGCTTTTCCGTGCATGCAACGTCCCAGCTACTGTTATTGGCCGCCTTGTTCTGGGATTTTGTGCTTTTGGTGTCCGTGCATAAGGAAGGCTTGTATATAAATTATTTATATATCTAAATAACACTTTGCACACATTATATACTGTGTGCAAAGTGTTGCAGTGATGGCAATCCAGCATGGTTCTGGTTTCCTCACGGCATAGAAATCGTGGTCTCATGCTTCATATGCCATGCTTATCTGTTCCTTTTAGAAATATCCTAGAGCAATAAATTTTAATCTACAGTACGTCGGTACCTGTAGTCCTTGCACTCGAGGAATATATGAGGCGCCTGCTAAAAGGCGGGTATGTAACCACCATGTCAGCCATTTTCTGTTCTTCCCAGGAAACCCTTCCTCCACCCTCGCCCCAACACGTTGCACCATTTGCCAGGGGTATAGCCACCTTTTTGTGGGTGAAATCGAGGTCACAAGTCAGGTAGTTCCAGAGTTTAGTGGCCAAGGCTGGCTTTGGTGGCACCGGGTTCAAGGATGCCAAAATGTTTATTGTCGCCAGTGCCTACAGGATGGGCATCAAGGTGAAGCATGGCTATGGCTTATATGGTCCAGTACCCTTTTGGTTGCAGAAGTTTTCTCTTTATCTAACACCCCATCGAATCCTGAATACGTCGATGAATTATACTTATTCCAGAGGTACTGGAGGATTTGAAAGACCTATGAAATTACATGCTACATCAATTCCACGGGTCCTTTGGGAATATCCTCAGGAGGCAGAGTTAATAGGAGGGAGAAGGGACATTGCACAGGAGATAGAGAAGTCTGATCTGGACGACAACTTCCCTGAGTATTAATCCTCACCTCCTTCTCACTCCATTTAAGCATTACTGGTCGTCTGGGATTGATAAGTCTCCATAATATTGCCATTCATTTCCTTATCCATAACTTATCAAGGGTCACGATTTCGAGTTATAAATATGAAACACTGGTCAAAGCAGACTAACTATTCACTAAAACATAACAATTATTCGTCAAAGCATGATCAGATGATTGCAGGTTTCTCTCCCCTTACTAATGTTGTTTCAGAACAGACGGTGTTTCCAGTGAGTAATATGCTAATAAAGGCTATTGTAGGTAGGGTTGTTCAATAATTACCAATAAAATATTTGAAAATATATATACTTTGGTGTAAACGTTGCCACTGAAAAATCCAATCCCGGATAATTCTATTCAAGAGAGTAGACTGTAGCATCAGTCGAGAAGGATGGTACTCCCAAGGAAAGCTGAAGACAGGAAGAGCTGGAGCTCCGGTTTCATCAGCCCTGTGGACTAATTCCTGACCATCCCCCTTTGCTGAACTTTTTCAGTGTTTCAGTAACACAGAGAGTAGGCCAGCATGCTCTCCGATACAAGTTCCTAACTGTCAACACCAAACTACATGCACATTACACACTACACTTCCTGTTCAAAATTTTCAGAAAAAAAAAAAAAAAGACATGAGTACACTAACCAGACCTCGGATTCCCCCTGGGAGGGGGGGGGACATCAAAGCCCCCACCATCTGCCCCTCCTCCGGTGACGACCCAATGAGATGCCTGGAACCACTGTCTGGCTCACTTCATTTCTGCGACAGTCGCGGCCTTTCCTCTAACTTTCTCTCTGTTGAGCACCACCTCTTCTCCTCCAAACCTCACCTTAACTTCTTAACTGAGACTCACTGAGGTGATGGCAAACCCTTCTCTGTATCCTCCTACTTTCACTATATTCTTTTCAAACCCAAAGATGGCTGTTGTGCAACGACCTATCTTACTCTCATGTTCCTGAACTTGAATCTTCTGAATTCTCTTCTCTCTGGCTTCGGTTTTCCTGTCATTCTCTGACTAAATATATCTGTACTGTTTACTTATCCTCTAATTCTACTGACTATGAAAAATTCTTCGACTATCTTACTTCTAAGAATGAACAATCCTATCCATTTCTTTTTTCTCTGAAATCTCCATTCTAGGATATATCAGTGTTCACCACCACCTTTGGCTCCTCTCTCATTTCACTGATCCACCTGGTGAACAAGCATAAATCTTTTCTATCCTCAATGACCTAGTGCAGCTTGTACAGCACCCTACCTGTATCCCTGACTGCTCTGGAGAGAGCTCCAACATACCTGACCTCTTCCTTACAATTAATCTTTCTGCTGACATTGATAATCTTTTCTTTATGTTGGGCTCCTCTGATCAAAACCTTATCACCTTAAACTGTCCTATCGCTCCAGTAAGGCCTATGGACCCTCCAAAGAAGCAGCGCCTATGGCGCTGATTGGGAGGCCCTCAGGCAGTACTTCTTTGATCTTCCCTGGAATGGTTATTGCTTCCATGGCCGACAGCCATCTGAGTATGCCTTTCGCATTACGGAGGTTATTCTCTCGGGCGTGGAAGCATACATTCCTTTCTCGTATCATTTGACTAATGCAAAAAAACTTGGTTTACACCATCATGCTTGTTCTAATGCTGTCCACAACAAGGAGAAGACCAACAAAAGGTACCAGAGACAACCCACCCCTGAATCTCATGTCTTATGTTTCCACCTGGAATTGTGCCAAGTTTGTTTTTTCCTCTGCTAAAAATAATTTCATCCGTACTAAATCCTCTGAACTCTCTCAACCCTAATTTTTCCTACTCCTTCTGGCACCTTGCCAAAAACCTGTCTAACAACTTTACATCATCATCCTTCCCTCCTCTTTTCAACTCTGATGGCTTTGTAACTATTTCTTCTACTGATAAAGCAGAACTCTTCCCTCCACCTTAGACTATTCCGGTGCTGTTCCTCCATCACATCCCTCCTCTGACTTCCTCATGGCAGACATTAAATTTTCTTCAGTTGATGTATTTTCTGCCATCACTGGCCTCAGTACTAACAAGGCATATGGGCTTGATGTTGTCCCTCCTGTTACCTCAAGAACTGTGCTTCTAAGCATACACTCTGCCTAGGTAAACTCTTTCGCCTTTGTTTATCAACATGTACCTTTCCTTCTTGTGGGAAGTTTGCTGTCATTCACCCTGTCCCAAGAATGGTGAACATTCCCAGCAGTCTAACTATTGCTCAGTTGCATTAACATCCTGTATTTCAAAACTTTTTGTGTCTATTCTTAACTAAGAAAATTTAAAGCCTCGTTCCTATCACAAACTCTTTTTGATCATCAGTATGGGTTCCGTCAGGGACGCTCCACTGGCGATCATCTCACCTACCTTTCAGACTCCTGGTCTTCCTCCTTTCGGGACTTTGGCGAAAGCTTTGCTATTGCACTTGACATCTCAACAGTTTTCGATCGAGTCTGGCATAGATCTTTACTTTCCAAACTGCCCTCTTACGGTTTCTGTCCTTCCATCTGCGTCTTTATCTCTAGCTTCCTTTGTGGTCGTTCTATGGCTGCTGTTGTAGACGACCACCGTTCTTTTCCTAGAGCTATCAATAGTGGTATTCCTCAGGGCTTTGTCCAATCACCAACTCTCTTCGTTTTATTCATCAATGACCTAAGCTGTACATTTTTTTTTTTTTTTTATAAATAACAGAACGGAGGAAGGAAAAACAAATGGGTAAAAAAAAAATAATCCATACACCAAATTACTGGTGTCCTCTGTTCATAAAATGTCTGTAACAGTTAGACTTGAACAGTTGTGGGTTGAAATCTGGAGGAAAACAACTCTGGGGAAGCGAGTTCCAGAGAGATGCAGTTCGGGGAATGAAAGAATTCTGATAGGCAGAAGTTCTGCAATATGATTGAGTGACATTCCAGTCATGAGCGCTACCAGATGCCCGTGTAGCATGAGGGAAGGCGTGGAGAGGTGGCACCATGGACGCAACTTCGTCTGAGCATTTGCCAAAAAAATATCTGTAAAATAATGCAAGGGAGGCAACATTCCTTCTTACTTGCAGGGGAGGTAGTTTATATGTAATGGCAGGGTTGTTAATGATTCTAACGGCTTTATTCTGAATTTTGTCTAGTTGTCTTAATGCAACCTCTCCACAACCATTCCACAAGGGTGAGCAATATTCAAGCTGAGAGCACACATGACTCTTATAAATTATAGCTAACTGCTCATCAGCGAAGAAGTTACGGACTCTATACAATAATCCAAGTTTCTTTGAGGCGGTTTTAGCAAGTGATCTGACATGAGAGGTCCAGCTGAGGGCACTGTTAAGTGAGACACCAAGAATTTCAATACTTTTGGAGATGGGAATATTAGTAGCACTGAAGGTAATGTACGAATCTGGCAATATCTGTCTATTAGTAAACTGTATATATTTAGTTTTACTAGCATTAAAAGAGACAAGGTTGTTTTATCCCCATTCACTGATTGTAGATAGATCTTGATTTATGGAGATGGCTGTACTGAGTTGAGAGGTAGAGATATTAGACTTTGTAAATGAATGTCTGAGTGTGAATGAACTATGTAGTGTTGAGTCATCTGCATATGAGTGAATGGGATTGTGAGTGATAGATAAGAGATCATTAATATGAACCAGAAATAGGGTTGGCGCCAGAACTGATCCCTGCGGCACGCCGGTGTTAATTGAGTGGAAATTCGAATATACATCATCTACTTTTACTCTTATTTTCCTGTCACTAAGATAAGAAGAAATCAAAGGAACAAAAGACGTTAGTCCATAGCAAGGGAGTTTGGACAGCAGGGAACGGTGCCATACTCTGTCGAAAGCTTTAGAGATATCAAGAGCTACTGCATGAGTTTCTCCAAAAAGATCAATTGATTGATGGATGGTATGAGTTAAGAGACTGAGTATGTCAATGGTGGATCTTTCGTGGCGAAAACCGTATTGTCTATCACTAATTAAGTTGTTGGATTCAAGATGTTTAACAATATGCTTTTTAATTAAAGTTTCAAATACCTTACCAAAAGAAGATGTGACAGCTATTGGTCTGTAATTGGAGGGGTCAGACGAACTTCCTTTCTTCGGAACTGGGTGGATATTGGCTTCTTTCCATGAATTTGGGAATAAAGAAGTACGTATGCATAGTCTGAATAATTTAGCTAGGGCAGAGGCAAGTTCAGGGGAACACTTTTTCAAAACAATTGGCGGAATTCCATCTGGGCCTGGAGCTTTGTTGGTAGGTAAATTGTCTAGGATGGATTTTACGTATCTTGTCTGTATTTTAAGTGGGGCAATTTCGGGAGAATCAAGTTCCAGTACTGAGACATTCTGGCTGGTATCATCTATGGTAGAGTTTCTTGCAAAGGTACTAGCAAAGATATCTGCTTTCCCACGTGGGTCATTTGTAATATTGCCATCTGAAGATTTTAGTGGGGGAATGGAAGATGACTTGTTAAAGTTATTATTGAAAGAATTAAGAGTTGACCAGAATATTCTATTGTCATTAGGGTTGTTAAGTAGTTTTGATGCTTGCTTTTGAAGAAAGTTTTATTTAGATAGATTTAATACAGCTTTTGCATGATTTCTAGCAATTTTAAATTGGGAGAGTGATTCAGATGTTTTTGATTTTAAGTAAGAGTTATATGCTAATGACTTTTGGGCTGTTGCTCTGGCACAATTGCCTTCAAACCATTTTGGAGAGTTTGATCTTTTAGTGAATTGTTGACTTGGTATGAATAAATCCATACCAGCTAGTATTAAGTCGCAAATGTGGGACTGGGTAGAATTGGGATCACTAGAGAAGAAAGACCGCCATGGAACATCAGCAAGATAATTTCTAAATCCATCCCAGTCTGCCCTGTCAAAGTGCCATTGGGTCACCCTGACAGATTTAGAATGGGGAGGTGTAGGAGGGTTAACCAATGAGGCTTTGATGAGATTGTGGTCAGAGGATCCAAGTGGTGACAGTACCTCTATCCTGTATTGATCTGGATTATTTGTCAAGAATAAATCCAAGAGATGGGCATTATGGTCAGGATTATCAGGTATTCTGGTTGGTTGCTTTACCAACTGGGTGAGATTAAACGATTCCGTAAACAGCTCGCATTCTAGACCAGCGTCGTCAGTCCGGGCAGAATGCAATAACCATTCAACACTGTATGTTAAAATCACTCAAAATAGTAATTTCATTACCAAGGGCAAGGTCAAGGTTACTCAACTGAATGGATATGGAATCAAATACACTGGGTTCCGAAGAAGCATTGGGGGAATGATAAATTACACAGATATATTTGGTAATGTTTTGGCAATTTAATTTATATAACGAGTAATCAAAACTGGATGAAGTGAAGTTTAAAATAGTGTCAACTGCATACTGGGATTTGATATAACAACAGGTGCCGCCCTTGTTTCGAAAGTTTGTAAGGAGATGGTATCCGGGAAAACAAAATGGAGATATATCGGTAGAGGGTGAGATTTGTGGTTCTGTGATGAAAAGGGCCAATGGGGATATGGACTGAAGGAAAAAATGAACTGAGTTTAAATTTGTGGTAAGGCCGCGGATGTTGGTAAAGAATAAGGCCGCACCGTCACCTCTTCGCCGACGAGCATTCCCGGAAATAGCAACAGTCGCTGCCGGCACAGTCGGTTGATGGCGACCGGGAGGACCCTGTGCCTCCAGCCCTACCCTGCCGGTGGTGGCAATCCGAGGTACCACCTCATTTGATAGTAAGATTGCAGCAGCCATTACTAAAGATGTGAATAGAAGGTGTGATATGTTATGTGCATTTAGTGTGGTGACTCCACCCTTCACCTTTCCATTTGCTCCCCACTGAGTCCATCTCAGCAGTTGCTTCAGCAAACAAGTGATGGGGCTCTGGCACACGTAATATCTGACTTGGCTCATATCTCTGAGTGGGGTAAAAGTAATCATGTTTTTAATGCATCAGAAACTCAGTTCTTACATCCAGCAACCCAACAAAATCTTCCTCATGGGTACCCTTTAATTTTTAGCAATATCCAACTCAGTCCTGCATCATCTTTGAATATATCTGGGGTTTCCTTCTATCAGGATTTATCTTGGAAAGAACATATTACCTCTCTTGTAAAATTCTCTTCCAGGAGATGGAGTGTCCTAAGCCGACTCCGTACCTTCTTAACACCTAAACAGTTGTTGACTTTATGCACGGGTTTTATTCGCCTCTGTGAAGAGTACAACTCTCATGTGTGGGAAGGCTCCCAACATACAGCTCGTCTCAACAAGGTGGAGTCAAAGGCTTTTTGTCTCATTAACTCTCCTCTTCTTTCTGGCTCCCTTCAACCTCTGTCTCTTCGCTGCACTGTTGCATCTTTACCTCTCTTCTGTCGCTACTCCAATGGTCACTGCTCCTCTGAGCTGTTTGCTTGCATCCCTCCAGCAATACGGCTGGTGCATTACACCTGTCTAGCAACAAATTCTGATCCCTTTACTGTCCAACTCTCTAATGCAAGAGTTAAACAGTTCTCCCAGTCCTTCATGTATGCAACAGGTCAACTCTGGAACTGTCTCCCTCTGTCTGTATTTCCTACTGCCTATAATCTTCAGTCTTTCAAACGCAGTGTCTCTAGGCAACTCAAAATAATGGGATCTTGAATTTGGGTTTCTGTTATCTTGTTTTTATTTCTTGGAAGGAACAGTTTGCCGGCTCCTGGCCTTTGGTTCCTTCTTCCTTGTAGATACATATATATATATCTATATATATATATATATATATATATATATATATATATAATCTCATCAGCCGTTTGAGTTTCCACCACAGGACCGGCCTATCCCGAACGAAGTGGGGACGATACAGCCTATGTATCTCTACCAAGTGGCTTAGGCTGTCTGGTAGAGATTGTATGTAGGGTGAGAAGTGCTAGTAAGTGTAATTGCAGTGTTGGAGTGGCTTTGGATGTGTGTGTAGTCTGTAAACCAAGTGTAATCGGCCCGCACAAGGCGACTGGGTGCAAGCATACTTTATAGTATGCGACACTTGTTCAACCACAGTATATATATATATATATATATATATATATATATATATATATATATCCCATTGGAGCCCAGTGTCCAGATATTGGACAGAACTGGGGGTTTTCAAGTCTTTATAAAGTAGGGAACCCCCAGGCAGGGACCTATGAGCTTCCCGACTATGAGCCGATAGGCGGAGGGCGGTACACTCAGTACCCACCCAGCGCCCTGCCTCACCCAGCACTGCTGAGATCCAATGGGTTAATGCCTGGCAAACCTATCAGTCTCTTTAACCCACTGGAGCCCAGTGTCCGTAATATTGGACAGAACTGAGGGTTTTCAAGTCTTTATAAAGTAGGGAACCCACGGGCAGGGACCTATGAGCTTCGCGACTATGAGCCGATAGGTGAAGGGAGGTATGCTCAGTACCCACCCAGCGTCCTGCCTAGCCCAGCACCCCTGGGATCCAATGGGAGATATATATATATATATATATATATATATATATATATATATATATATATATATATATATATATATATTCATATATGTCACGAGTTGGCGCGATTCTCTATCTAAATAAACTTGTGACATTGAACTTTGGTGGGAAACCGCTAATTCTAGTGAATTCCCATAAGTATCACTCAGTCAACCGCCACGTATTCACCCGATCGGGAGTGTTTTCATAACATTTTTCACTGTTTCATAAGTGATCATCCTTGTGCGTGACATTAGCGCTTTCGCTGAGTGATTTGTTATGAGCATGTATCGCTGCATTAATTCCGTTAGGAAGAGCGCGGCCGACACTTGCCCCTCTCTCATAATTTGAACCAGTCAGGATTAGAGTGCCGTGGGACTAGGTTCGTTGGCCTGGCTTGGAGCAGCGTGTGTACAGCGAGTTCCTGAATCCCCACCTAGCGTGAATCGGCGAGAGGTTCAGCATGTGTGGCAGCGTCCTTCCTCAGCAATGACACCCAGTTCATCCCGCTTAGCCCACTCTCTGACCAGTACAGTATTTCTTTTCGTATTTTCCTAGGTTTAAGAGTTTAGCTTTTGAGTGAGTGAGTGAGTGTGTTCTCATTTTTTAATTCATTTTGAAATGTAACATAAATTTAACTCATTGTAATCAATAAATTAACAGTTCTTTTCTCTTAAGCTTAATGTAATGTAAACTCGTGTTTTATTTCTCCACATTAAGCTTATTTCACTTATAGCTCCTAGTTTGCATAAACGCTTTGCATTATTCATAACTGGTACTTAGGCCAGTCCTTTTTATTAACTTAAATCCGTTGTGCAACTTGGAGTTAATGCACCAGCAAGAACCTGCTTATCATTCATAGCATTAGATATTGATTTTCAGGGGTTGAGTCACTTTCTCCAGAGGCCAACAGTACTAACAAACAGCATCTGTGAGTAATTAGTCTCTGCTGTGTACTGTTGAGAAAGTTTATAAATTCTCGTCCTTAGAGAATCGGCGAAGTAAGCCGGCATAAAGTAATCATTGCTTGATTTTCACAAGTCAATTCATTGACCATATTTACAATTAACATTATAAAGTACTCTTTAATACAAATCACAGAAACCCCGTGACAATATATATATATATATATATATATATATATATATATATATATATATATATATATATATATATATATATGTATATTTATTTATTTACATATATATATATATATATATATATATATATATGTATATTTATTTATTTACATAAATATATATAAAATATGTCACAACCACTACGTATCAAAACCAAGACAACATTTCATATACTTTAACTGTGCAAACCATGGAATTGGTGGTTCCCCTCCTATAGTTCCGGGCACCTCACCACTTGTCAATAGGAAGTTTCTGGTTAGTAAACGTCGTTATTCTTAGAGTAAAATCACAGAATACTCCCCCAGTATCCCTGCTTGTCGTAAAAGGCGACTAAAAGGGTTCGCGGAGGGTTAGTGCCCCTCCCCGGAAAACAACTAACTAAAAATAACAAACAATAAGCCTCGGACAAGGACTGACCAAACGATGACGACCCAGGACCGGACAAAGGACCTGGTAATGGCAACATGGAATGTAAGAGGAGCGAATGATGAGGTGAAAGAGAGAGAGATTGTCCAGGTGCTTGAGGGTGCGAAAGTGGATGTATGTGGAATAACAGAAACAAAATGGAGAGAAAGTGTGAGAGAATGGGAGTATGGATGAGGTATATGTGCAGGAGTAGGTGAAAATGAGAGGGCAAAGGAAGGAGTATGTATAATTGTGAGTAAAAGATGGAAGAAGAGCATAAGACAGTATGGATCAGTTGGGTCAAGGATTGTATGGGTAAAGTTGAAAGTTGGAATACAAATATGGACAGTTGTGTGTGTGTATGCGCCAACGCAAGATCGTGCTAGAAGAGTGAGAGAAGAATTCTGGACAAATGTAGAAGTGTGCATGGAAAAGTTTGGAAGGAATGAGAGAGTGTTTTTGATTCGTGATATGAATGGTAAAGTTGGGAATGTGAAGGTGGATGGAATAGTTGGTGAGTGGGGTGTGCCTGCTGAGATAGATGAGAATGGGAGTGCGTTAGTGGACATTTGTGCTGGGAGGGGGTTGGTGATAGCCAATACCCTCTTCAGGCATAAAATGATCCACAGGTATACATGGCGAGTGATGAGAAGAGTGGGTGGTGAACTGAATGAAAGGAAGGCATTGATTGATTATGTGTGTTTGGATGAAAGGATGCGAAGATGTGTAATGGATGCAAGAGTGTATAGAGGCTGGGGGAGTGGACTTTCTGACCACTACTTGGTGGTGGCCAGAATTAGGATTCAAGTAAGATGGAGGAATAGAAGAAGGGAAAGACGAGAGGAAGGAGTAGTTGCAAGGAGAGTGGAAAAGTTACAAGAGGATGAGAAAAAGGCAGAGTATAAGAGAGAAGTGGAGGAACGATTGGGTAAATATGAACTGGAGCAGATGGGAGACGTGGAAGGTGTGTGTAGGATATTTACAGAAGAAATATGTGCAGCATGTGAGGTGGTGTGTGGAAGGAAGAGAAGACGGAGGGGGATGCAAGGAACAGCGTGGTGGACTGAAGAGGTGAGACAGGCTGTGGCACAAAAGAAGAAAGCATACAATGAATGGATGAGAAATAGGGGCGTGGAAGAAGTTGAGAGGTGGAAGAGAGAGTTATATGTAGAAAGAAAGAGAGAGGTGAAAAGATTAGTAAGAGAGAGTAAGAAGAGAGTGGATGAGGACTTTAGAAGGAATTTGAGTGTAAAGTGGAGGGACTGTATGAAAATGTTCTGGAAAGAGGTGAAAGAGTAAGACAGGGTGGAAGTGAAGTTAGCAGAGGAGTGAAAGATAAAATGGTAGATTACTAGTGGAGAAGGGGGAAAAAGTGAGCAGATGGAGAGAACACTTTAAGGAATTGTTGAACATAGAGGATGGGCAGTAATGCGAGTATAAGTGGCTGGGGAATGGCTAGGAGAAGGAGGGAGGTGAGAAGACAGGAAGAAATCAGTAGGATAGAAGTTGTGGAAGCAATGAAGAAAGTTAAATTGGGGAAAGCCCCAGGAATTGATGGAGTGTGTGGTGAAATGATGAAGCATGGGGGAGAGATAGTAGTAGAATGGATGTGGAAGATGTGCAGATTGGCCTGGGAGGAAGGTAGAGTCCTGGAGGATTGGAAGTCAGGTATAATTATTCCCTTGTACAAAGGAAAAGGGGAAAAAGAAGTGTATGGTAATCATAGGGGCATTTGTCTTCTTAGTATAATAGGAAAAGTGTATGGTAGGATACTTATTGACAGAGTTAGAGAAAGAACAGAGGAATTAGTTGGAGAAAAACAGGGAGGCTTTAGGAAGGGAAGAGGTTGTGTAGATCAGATATTCATTCTTAGATCTTTAGTGGAAAAGTTTCTAGAGAAGGGAATGAAGTTGTATGCGGCTTTCATGGATTTGGAGAAAGCATATGACAGGGTGGATAGACAAGGATTGTGGAAAGTGTTAAGATTATATGGAGTAGATGGGAAGTTGTTGCATGCTGTGAAGAGTATGTACGTTGGTGCGAAGGCTGCAGTGCATGTGGATGCTGAACTAAGTGAATTTTTCTCTTTGAAAGTTGGTTTGAAACAGGGACGTGTCATGTCTCTATGGTTGTTCAATCTGTACATGGATGGGGTAATAAAAGAGGTACAAGGTAGGGTAGTGGATGTTGGAGTGGCCCTGGTGAGGGAGGATAGTGTTTGGAAACTCCCTGTACTGTTGTTTGCAGATGATACTGTGTTGTTGAGTGAAGACGACGAGGAGCTGCAAGGCTTGGTGGATGAGTTTGGGAGAGTGTGTAAGAAACGGAATCTAAAGGTGAATGTAGGGAAGAGTAAAGTGATGGTCTTTGAGAAAGGTGAAGTCAGTGAATGTACAGCGAGGTTGGATGGTGAGGAATTAGAGAATGTGAGTACGTTTAAGTACTTGGGTAGTGTGATGAGTAAGGATGGAGGTTTGGAGGGTGAAGTGCTTGAAAGGGTACAGCAGGGAAGAAAGGTTGCTGGTTCTTTGAAAGCAGTGATAAGAAACAGGGAAGTGAGCATGGAAGTGAAAAAGTTACTACATGACAGTATTGTGATACCAACTCTAACGTATGGAAGTGAAGCTTGGACGTTGTTGGAAGGACACAAGTCAAGAGTGAGAGCAGTGGAAATGAGTTATTTAAGAGGAGCCTGTGGAGTCACATGGAGAGACAGGCTGACAAATGAGGATATAAAGGAGCATTGTGGTGTGGATGTGGATGTGATAGGAAGCGTTATGAGGAACACACTGAGGTGGTTTGGCCATGTGGAGAGGATGGAGGGTGAAAGACTGACGAAGAGAGTGTATGTGAGTGAGGTGGAGGGGGGAAGAGGGAGGGGGAGGCCGAGGATGAGATGGAGGGATGGGATGGAGAGGTATATGAGAGAGGGGGGTGTGAGTTGGGAGCAGGGCAGTGAAATGGCGGGGGACAGGGCGACTTGAAGGCGATTTGTTTGTGGCCACCCCAAACGGGATTGAGGCGTCTGGCAATAGATAGATAGATAGATCGTGTATTAAGTGAATGGAGTGCAACTGGCATGCGTAAAATACTCCTACTGGATGAATACATGACAATTGATGGTAAACTTTAATGTTTTCATATGTTTCCTTCCATTACTAAATAGTATTTCTCATTTTTCTTAACATAATATACTATAATTTCCATG
>NC_137043.1:15153113-15188113 GCF_032717465.1 Coenobita brevimanus | reverse complement strand
GAGAACTCCACTCGCTCTGACAGGGCTCAATCATCTTGTGGTTCAACAGGTAGCCAAGCTCCTTCTGGATGAGAGGAACTTTCACTGGGTTCACACGGTAAGGAGGCAATTTAATTGGCTTTGCGTCTCTAACATCGACATCATGCATCAACACAGTGGTTTTTCCTGGAGTGGCACGGAACACTCGCGGGTACTCCTGCAGTAATGCCAAAAACTCCTGCCTTTCCTCGGGAGGTAGATGAGAAAGCTTAGTCTGGAGATTATTCATGATATCAGGATTCTTCCCCAAACTATCACTCAGGCTCATACTGCATGGGAGAGCTTCACTTGCAGACTCGGGTGGAACAGCTACAGTGCAGACTGGATTATTTTCGTCCCGCCTGTGATATAACTTTAGCAGGTTGATGTGACATAGTTGCTTGTTCTTTCAACGATCTGGTGTGGCGATAACATAGTTGACATCACTGAGTTTCTTCTCCACGAAATAAGGACCACTAAACTTGGCTTGAAGAGGTTGCCCATGCACTGGTAGCAGAATCAAAACCTAATCTCCTGGCTGAAAGTGGCGTAACCTGGACTTCTTATCATACCAAGTCTTCATCTTCTCCTGAGCAGCTCCTAAATTCTCTCTCGCCAGCTGTAAAGCAGTGGACAGCCGTTCTTTGAACTTCATCACATACTCCAGCAGGTTGACGTCATCTTCCTCCGACAGCCAGCATTCCTTGAGTAGCTTAAGGGGTCCTCTTACTTCATGGCCAAACAGTAGTTCAAAAGGTGAGAAGCCCAGTGATTCATTTGGAGATTCTCTTGCAGCAAACACAACGAATGGAAGACCATTATCCCAGTCTTTCTGATGTTCCAAACAGTATTTCTTGAGCATCGATTTGAGTGTTTGATGATATCTCTCCAACGCTCCTTGGGTCTGGGGATGGTAAGCTGAAGACGTGATCTGGGTGATGCCCAACTCTTTCAGAGACTGCTTGAAAACATTTGACATGAAATTACTTCCCCGGTCTGACTGTACCTCCTTGGGCAGACCAAACTTTGTGAAGAACCCTAGCATTTCCTTAACCACGTTCTTTGCTGGGATATTTCTAAGTGGAATGGCTTCAGGATAACGAGTAGCCATATCAATCATGGTCAACACATAAGAAAATCCTGAAGAAGTCTTAGGAAGAGGGCCCACAATATCCACCAACACACGGGTGAAAGGCGCCTCAAAAGGAGGAATGGGAACTAGAGGTGCAACCTTTTCGGTCTGATTACACTTCCCCACAACTTGACAGGTGTGACAAGACTTACAATACCAGGAAACATCCCTGAAGATACCTGGCCAGTAGAAGTGTTTCAAAATGCATGCCACAGTCTTCCTCACTCCAAGGTGTCCTGCCAAACTGGAATCATGAGCCACTCTAATGATATCCTGCCTACAAACACGAGGGATGACAACTTGATGTACAACCTCTCATTCACAGTCGGCTGATGCTGTTGGGGGTCTCCACTTCCTCATAAGTACTCCTGACTTTATATAATAACAAGTAGAAGCACCAACTGACTCTTCCTCACTGCAAGCAGAGTTAGCTAGACCTTTCAACTCAGGGTCAGCAACCTGCAACTCAACCAACTCTTGACGAGACAAATTATCAACATTACGGGGTACTGCCTCATCTGGTGAGTGGTCCAAATTAGCAAGAAAAGTGTCAGCTAGGATAACATCATCATCATCATTATCCTCTAAATCACCAGTAACTTTAGACTTAGCCCTAGTGACAGCACATGCAGGGAACACATCAGGGACATCACAATCCTGGGCCGCAGCCACTGGCTCACTAGACAACTGAGGAGCTGGACACACTTGACTTCCACCAATATTATTTCCAAGTAAGAAAGTTACACCTGACATTGGGAGTGTCTCAACCAACCCAACCATAACGGAACCATTAACAAAACCAGACTCTAAATTCACTCTGCACAGAGGGACAGAGAAGTAATTATTCCCTACACCTTGTAAGATTACAGTTTCATCAGAGGAATTAACATTAGAGCCTAGAACACTGGTCAGCATAAGGGATTGGCAAGCACCTGTATCACGATATATTTGAACTGATTTCCTGTCATTATTGTCCAGAGGACTGACAAAACCATCAGACAGGAAATTAGCACATGAACTCTTGAGAGTGTCACCCACGTTACTGCTCAAAAGAGGAGCTCCATCATGAGAATTTAAGTTACCCCTCAAAGCAGGTTCAGTTAACTCAGTTAAAGAATTCTGGGAACTCTCAAGAGTGGACACTAGACCAATTGACTGAATATTTAAAGACTCCTTTTTGTTCACATCACGCTGTCTCCTGAAACATTTCTCCGTAGTATGACCAAGCTTACTACAATAAGTACATTTACTTTTCTGAAATCTAGAGGTGAAGCTGGTATTTACTTCCTGAGAAACATCATCTTTATTCTCTTTCCTGTTACCTGTACTCTGAGTAGAGGCAACGTACTTACTCTCAGCTTTCCCTTTTTCTTTAGAATATCTCTTGTGAGTAAGAACATATCAGCTAAAACTGCAGCATCAGACAAATTATCTATTCTTTTCTCATCAAGATATAGAATTACATCTTTACTAATACACCTTTTGAAGTCCTCCAGCAAAATCATCTGCCTAAATTTGTCAAAATCAGAACTCACATTCTTAGAATTTAACCACTGCTCTAACAGATCTTCTTTGATTTTTGCATACTCAACATGGGATTGCTTATCTTGCTTGTAAGTTGTCCTAAATTTTACTTTATAGGCTTCAGGAACAAGCTCATAGGCCTTAAGAATCAAGCTCTTAATTACATCATAATTATCAGATTGATCCTGAGGCAAAGATGCATAAGTTACTTGAGCTTTACCGGTGAGAACAGTTTGAAGGAGTACTGGCCAATACTCCTTGGGCCAATTAAAACCTGTAGCTACCCTCTCAAACAACTGAAAATACTTTGTCAAATCAGATTCATTAAAAGGAGGGACAAGTTTAACATTTTTAGCCACATCAAAATCATCAGAGCTAGATGATCCAGTTCCACCTTGTTTCATGCGATACTCATGGTCTGCCTGAATCCTGGCAAGTTCAACTTGTGCGTGTATCTGTGCCTCCTGAATACGAGCCTCTACCTCCTTAGCACGAGCCTCCTGCAGGGCTAGCTGTAACTTAGCTAATTCAATCTGCGTTTGCTCATTTGGAGGAGTTACATTAAACAAGCTTTCAATAATCATGTCAACAATTTGATCTTTAGAATGATGGGAGCGAACAGCAATTCCCAATTGTTGAGCAACAAGCTTAAGTTCATTCTTTGTTCTGTTCTCTACATCACACACTGTTTGCACATTTGACAAAAAATCTTTGGCTTCATCAAGTGTAGTAATAGTAGACATCATGAATAAATAACAGTCACAAAATATCAAGCAATATCCTTATGATAATATCCTGAATGTCCTGACATGAGGTCGCCAAATTTATGTTACGGAACAGAGAAAGATAATGTGCACTTTAAGTGAGAATACTAAGAGTCACTACTGTCCCGTAAAGTTCCAGGTTCAAAACAAAAGAGTTAGGTAAAATTACAAGTTAAAGTTTAATGCTCAAACTAACAACAAAACATTCAGGACTCATAAGGATAATGTAATGGCAAAAAACAGGTTAAATATAGTTAACTGCAATAGCCTCTATTAACATGAAATTAGCAAGAGTAAATTTACCTAAGTCAGCCCTGATAAAATGAAAATACACTGGGTAATGCTCAGTAAATGCAAGATAAATTATTACAGATACAAAATAATATTAAAACTGGCTGACAAAATGAATCCTATATAAATTACAAAAAAAACTCACTAGGCCTACAAATCAACACCTTATGCTATACAGTAGAAAGAAAAAATGCAATAACAGTTATACTCAAATTACACAGCTGCTAGATGGTTGGAGATTTCCGGAGCACTCACAACAATAACTGTACGGGGGAGGACAGAGATGTGAACAAAATGAGGAGTAGATCTAAGTGGCAATGATGCAGAGACTGAGCTCATTATATAGGGGCCAGCAGAGCTTGATACAACTTGTAAGAAGGACGCGCAAATGAAGCCATGGGGACAAAGAGTTGACAATCCCGCTCTGAACAACAGAAAGAACGACTTACTCTACTATAACGGTAGAAGGGGGGGACTGAGGCAGAACAAGCTCGTGATCAAACATGCAGCATACTGTGCGTTAAAATTACACAAGGATGATGAAATCATAGGCTATGTAACAATAAATATATATATATATATATATATATATATATATATATATATATATATATATATATATATATATATGGAGCCTCTGTATTACAGTGGTAGAGTGTGCATTTTCATACTTGGGACAACGAGGGTTCGCGTCCCGCCAGGCTAATAAACTTTGGGAACGTTCTTCCTGCCACTTACTACTTTGGGAGACATAAAGGGTGCTGTGGTTGAACCAGTGTCGCATACTATAAAATATGCTTGCACCCAGTCGGGTCGATAACATTTGTTTCACAGACTACACACACATATCCAAAACCACTCCAGCATTACAATCACACTTACAAGCATTTCTCACCCTACATACAATCTCGGCCAGACAGCCTAAGCCACCTGGTAGAGATACATGGCTGTATCGTCCCCACTTCAGTCGGGATAGGCCGGTCCTGCAGTGGAGACTCTAACGGATTCATGTATAATTTTGTATATATATATCATCCCGAAACATTCCACTGCAGAACATAGGCCTCTCCCACATGTTTCCACCTCGCCCAGTCTTGTGATATTTCTTTCCGTTTCAGAACCCTAAGATCTCTAATGAGCTTTCTGTTTTCATTGCTTGCATTTTGTTTTTTGTCTTGTACCCCGTATCTCCTGATGGAATTTTTCAATTCATCACACCGCCTTGTTGTTGATCTTGCTCTTGGTGTTTTTGAATTAGTTATTACCCACTTTGTTGTTGTCCTTGTCCACCTGTTATCTTGCCCTCTACAAATATGGTCCAACCACAGGTATTTTTTCTTTTAAATTGTTTTTTTACGTCTTCTACTTCAGTCTTTTTCCTAACCTAAGCTGATTCTTTCTTCTTAAAGTGATTCCTTGCATCAACCTCTCCATAGCTTTCTGGGCAATTCTGTGCTCTCTTTCCAGGGGCTTGGTCAATGTCCATGTCTCTGAGCCGTAAGCCATTACGTGGAGAACGCATTCCATATAAACATTTGCCCAAAACACAATGGTAAAGTTTCCTTTAATATGCTGCTGTGTTTACCAAACGCGCTGCAACCCAACTTTATGCGTCCACTAATGTCAGGTCTGAATGGTGGTTTAGTCTGCAAAAGTTGCCCGAGGGATACAAATTCATCAACTAATTCTGAAAGGCCATCTTGGTTTCTCAGTTCCTTACTCTGGAGTATATTATTAAATACATTTGCCTTTTCCTTATTCATCTTCAGTCCTACACAGAGGCTTTCTCTGCTTAAGTCTTCTATTAATTGTTGCAGTTGTCCACCTGACTCATTAAAGAGAACGATATCATCTGCAACGTGAGGTTACTTAGATATATATCCCTTTTTTTATCCATTTATTGCCTCACCCGGACGGAATCCGGCAAGGCATTGTTTTTGGTCAAGTTTCTTTATTTGTTTTTGTTTCTTTGTTTGTTAGCAACATTACGGAAAAACGGCTGAATGAAATAACATGAAACTTTCAGGATATGTGGGCACTGGTCCTTAAAGAAAGTGATTATATTCTGGAGGTAATGGAGCAACCTTGAAAGGTCGAAATCAAGGTCACGGATTTTCATAGAGCTATAACTTGAAAACGGTTGAAAATGGAGATATTTACTATTATGAACTTACAGAAACTCGTAATATGGGCTTTCATTTGGCACCAAGACCTTTAACTTTGAATGACCTTGAAAGGTCAAACTCAAGCTCACGGATGTTCAGGGGGCTGTAACTCGAAACTGGCTGAAGATAGAGAGATATTTACTATTATCAACGTATAGGAAATCCCATATGGGTTTTTAATTAGTACCGGTACCTTGACCTAAGGTCATGGATATTCAGGGGGCTGTAACTCGAAACTCTACTGAAGTTAGAGATATTTACTATTAACAAGATATAGGAAGTCTCAAATGGGCTTTCATTTGGCAGCATGACCTTTGACTTTGAGTGGCCTTGAAAGGTCGAATGCAAGATCACGGATTTTCAGAGGGCGAAACTTGAGAACGTTTGTGTCATTACCTTAGGCTTTAATTGGGACAAACAAGTCGGTATTTCTATCTATCTACCTATTGCCAGACGCCATAATCCCGTAAGGGGTGGCCATTTGACTTTTGAGTTATTTGTTTAACGGGGAGGGACACTAACCCTCCACCAACCCACCTACTGACACGTTGGGAGCACGTATGGTTTGGTTATATGGTTACCAACCAGCGTTGTAAGAGGTTTCTTGGCTTACAGGAAACCATTTGGCTTGTCACTCAAATTAAACACACCTGAAAAGGAAAAAAAAGCAAGAAGAAGTGACAGGAAAGATGGGAGAAATAGGAAGAGAGGAGCGTAAGCACAGAAAAAGAATGATAAAGGCTAAGGAAGAAGTAGGCAGCACTATACCAAGTGAGTGGATGATGGTCGCCACCACCTACCATTATTAGCAATATAATAACTGCTGTCGGGCGAGGTTTGTTGTGCCTGTCACCACTTGTTACTCCAGTTAATCTTTCTAAATACTCCACCTAAACATGCTGTGAACAGTTTGGTGAGATAGTGTCGCTCTGTCTTACACCTTTTATTATTGGAATTTTTCCAGTATCTGTATGAAGCTTAATGATCGCTGTTCCATCTCTGTATATGTTCTTCCAGTATTCTACGGCAGATCCAATCTACACTCTCTGCACAAATTTCAGTCAATCCCCGTTTTTTCTGCTGAGTCAAGGGCTTTTTCGTAGTTAAGTAATGCTATACACAAAGGTTTCCTGTATTCATATGTCTTCTCAGTTATTTGGTTTATTGTATGTATGTGGTCGATGATTGTGAATCCACTTCGAAAGCCTGCTCGTTCCTTATTCTGAGAGTCTAGCACGTCTGAGATTCAGTTGGCGTTTATCTTTGTGAAAAATTTGTATATAATTGACAGCACGCTAACTGCACAAAAGTTTTTAAGACCATTCAAGTTTCCTTTTCTGTGTATTAATATTATTACTGCATTTTTTCCAGTCTGATAGGTCCCTAACCTCTCAGAGATAATTATTTCGTAATGAGTTTTGATAGTCACTCTTTTCTGCATCTTTGATTAAATCTACTGTGATACCGTCTTCCGATGCTCTACCTCTTCTCAAACTTTTCAAAGTTGTTTATGCGCCTTCTATAATCATTGCTGAAATTTGTGTAGGTTTTGGGTTCTCCGATGCGTGGTCTGTCGAGTGAATTGTATAGATAACCAAAGAATATTCCACTGCTTTTATAATTTCTTCTCAAAAATGTGATATACTGTATATATGAAGAGAGAGAGAGAGAGAGAGAGAGAGAGAGAGAGAGAGAGAGAGAGAGAGAGAGAGAGAGAGATTTAAATACTTATATATTTATTTATATCAGATCGATGCATCAGCTGGTACTCCGTACCCCATCATAGCGTGTCGCACCCGTACAGGGCAGGTGTACCAGTGTTTTAGGAAACACTGTTTTATAATCACATTAAAAAAAAGTAGTGCTATATGCTCGTGCCTGATATGATAAGCGTATAATGAAGCAGTATTTGGATTTGCAGAGGGCTTCCATGGTCACGTGAATCTTTTCAGGTAAGGATTCCCTATGCACATAAAATATAGGCTACCTGGCCCTTTGAACATGGCCCCATACAAAATACATAAACACCCGCGCACAAACATAGGAGCAAAACGAAGAAGCAGGGCCTGATCCAGCACTTTGAAAAAGGGGAACGTGGTTCTTGGCAAAAATACCCCTTAATGTACTTAAGGAATAAAAAAGAAACGTTCATTTATTTTACTTTATCATAGGAGAACAGTAATACAGGCAACTGCAAGTGCAGTAAGACATTCCGTGCATTTATTTTGGTAAATAAAATTCTTTTATTGTAATGATCATTGGTCTGCAGAAAATAGGGGGAGAGAGTATTCCCCCCCAGTCTTCCCCTCCCCCCCTAGATCCGCCCTCGAGAAGGGTAAATGCAGTAGGCTGGCTGGCCCATGCTAGGTAGCATCTTTAAAAAGTGTGACTAAACTGCGAGAATGGGACAAGGGTAGCAAAACATAGCGCTTTTCCTGGAAAATTATCTTAAGGAAAATCATTCTTACGAATATACAGTGCAAATGTTCAAAAACTAGTGCTGGCAAACAAAACAGACACTACCAGACTTTGACGTTGCCCTGTGATGTTGACCTCTGATTATTCTTATAATCGAATGCCCGTGTTTTTCCCCTTGATTTTAATTTTTCCACCGACTTTGGTCTAAAACGGATCAAAACTCTAACTGAAATTACCATGCGACCGCACCCTATGATTCATTGTTCCAAAAACATTATAATTCGATTCTTCTTTCCCCTTATCCTTCCATCTCCTAGGCCTTCTTCACTCTCTCCCCTTATAATCTGTACACTTTATCACTCATAACTCATTCCCTCCATGCTCCATTATACTTCAACCTCTGCAACATTTTTCTTACAGCTGTTGTATGTGCAGATAAGAAGGTGATACATTCACCTCCCTACAATGTAGTGTTGATGTATATTGGCCCTCGTGATTTTCATGGGTTGTGCATTCTTGTGCACTGCCGCGTTCAACTCTCATGCAAAATCAGTCATATATATATATATATATATATATATATATATATATATATATATATATATATATATACAGTATATGTAATCAGTTCGCCCTCCGACCAGGGTGAGCCAGACACTGTGGTTCGCGAATGTGCAATAAGTAATGTCACCGTTACTGTAGTGCTACGATTACGCAGATATTTCTGTGTATTTGCACTGTAATTCATCTAGGCACAGCATAACTGATTAATACACACAAAAAGGTTAAAGTTTGTTAAAAGTCTGACAACTCTTCATTCTGCTGCGAACTTGTAGCCTTCAGATAATCACTTTTCCAGCGTCACTTGTAGGTTCTTTCCTGCAATGGCTTTATTCATGAAAATGACATTTTTTACTGCTGGTCCTGCTTCCAACAAATATTCAGTTAAACTAAGAACAAAATATTTTGTGGTGTAACGCAGCAGCAATGAATGAACGAATTCACTACATTCTTTATAACATGAGATCCGAGGCAAGGCTTCAGTAATAGGTTGTTGTTTACAAAATGCGGGATTAAGAATAGCTCCTTCATCAGGGGTAAAGATCAGCCAGCTAACAGAGGGTAAAGGTGAAAGCAGCGTTAATGAATACAGTGTTATTTACAAATTTATGGGTCGCCCAAAAGCATATAGTGGTGAGGCCGGGAGAGGTTTTGGGAAAAGACTAACAGAACATAAGGCATATGTGGGTAGGCACAACACTTCAGTTCCCTAGTTATACATATACTGTAGATCAGTGCCGACATACACTAAAATGGCAGGAATCTACTATTTTAAAGAAGGAGTTAAGCAATCATATGAGGAAAGCTTTAGAGGCAGCACATAATACAAAAGAAGTCACTAACCTTAGAGACGGCTTAATGTGTTGGTCAGTCACTGCGGCTGGTGCAGCTTTGACCTCAACCAAATGAGATGGTATTCGGGAACAGTTAGGTAAAGGGAGGAGCGGGGCCAGGCCATGGTAAGACCGCAAGGCCAGGCCAGCACAATAGACGTGGACACCCAGTCAGGAACAGACATGACGAAAGTGCCAGTAACGTCCATTGTATAAATATCGCTGAATTCTTCTCTTTGTACAGTCTCTCTGAGGATGGACTCTGAGTAGTCCGAAACGTTAGAGAAATAAATAACTTAAGCTCTTTTCAGTTTTTCACTCCCACTCATTCATAGAGAAAGAGGGGGGGGGAGCGGAGGAGCTCAACTACAACGCCTATGACTGGACCACTACACCTCCAGTGAGAAAGCTACTTACCAGAGGCTTCTACGGCAAAATAAATCAACTTCTGAAAGAATTACCACAACCGTACCATTCTCTCCTAAGTGTCACAAGTAGGCCTAAACTATAACAACCCAACAATCATATACTTAACTAAACGATCCACCACGCATACATCAGCTGAACAAATGAGGGAAAAGGAAAGAGTACGTGATCAGGCAAGGGTAGGGCAGCAGTGGCCAACAATTGACCACTTTTATTTTTTTTACCGAAAGCGGACAAAGAAAGCGAAAACAAATTAAATTTTTTAAATCCATACAACAAATTACAAGTGTCCTCCATTCATAAAAATCTGTACTACCTGGACTAGAACTGTAATGGGTTGAAGGTTGGAGGAACTAATTTTGGGAAGTGATTTTCAAAGAGAAGCGGTTTGGGGAATAAAAGAATTCTAATAGGCAAAGGTTATACAATACAGCAGTGTGACAGTCATGAGCACTACCAGATGCCTGTGTGGCATGGGAGAAGGCGTGGAACGGAGGCACAATGGATGCAACTTTGAGCATTTGTTGTAAAAGTATCTGTAAACTAACGCTAGGAAGGCAGCATTCCTTCTTACTTATAGGGGAGGTAGCTCATTTGTAATTGTTGGGTTATTATTCTTATAGTTTTGTTCTGAATTTTGTCCAGTTGTTTTAGTGCAATCTCTCCACATCCACTCCACAAAGGTGTGCAGTATTAGAGCTGAGAGCACACATGATTCTTGTAAATTGTTCCTAACTGCTCGTCAGTGAAGAAGTTACGGATTCTGCACAGTAATCCAAGCTCTTTGAGGGGGGTTTAGCAAGTATTATAACTTCAGAGGTACTGTTAAACGAAACACCGAGAATGTCAATACTTTTTGAGACTGGAATATGAGTTGCACTGACTGCAATATAGGAATCAGGCATTATTTGTCTGTTAGTAAACTGGATATATTGCGAGTTGTTGGCTACAAAGAAGTTCAAAATATCGACACTGATAGTTTTCGTATTAGCGTAAATGACATTTCAAATAAATCAGTCTATGGCCTAGTGTAGCCAGGTTGATGAGTTGATCTGACTAGTAACCAAAGAAACTCGATCCTGCCTCATAGTTCACTGAACTGCATACAACCACGACTTAATATTCAATTTGTGCAAGTGCCTGACATAATATCAGGCAATTATTTAACAAGGTTATGATTCGGTTTAACCAAAAGCAAGGAAAATAATAATTTCCCAAACACCGTGAAAAGATGGACTGTCTTCAAAATTGTAGTAACCTTAGTTATGGCTATATCGAAGCATGGCTGTTCAGCAAGTACTTGATATAAGGTCAAAGCTATTTTCACACGATGTTTTTCTTTTCTAAATGCAATTTATGCTAATACTACGAAAATTATCAGTATCCATAATTCGAACTTTTGTAGCCCAAAACTCGCCAGTGGTCAGTATAAGTGTTTGATATACCAAGACTCCTCTGAAGTCCAAATAACTATTCATCCCTCTCATCCACCTCACCCAGGCACTAGCACTCGCCCATCATTCACCCGATCGATTCACCCATTTACTCATCCACAACGGCGTTGGAAAGGGATGCCTTCATGTGGTGACACTGGTACGATCAGGTCGCTCAACTCCTTGTTTATACAAACGTCCCTCAGTTCATTCCCTATCCCCCCAAAAGATGATGAACTGCAGGAGATCTGCTTAAGTTTGCTCTTTACCGGGTTCACGGTTAAGATGAATCTACTACTACTACTACTATTACTACTACTACTACTACTGCTGCTGTTGCTGCTACCACTACTACTACTACTACTACTACTACTACTACTACTACTACTACTCGCAGAAGGAAAGTTAAGTGTTTTGATTGGGTCAGTGGTCATACATCCTGTCAACACTTCCTTTCCTGCCATGCCCTGAAGTGTTGGATCATCAATATAGTTGGTTTGTTTTCACCTGACCAAGATTCGTAACCCCTTCCAAATCTGTTCATGGCCTAGTGTAGCCAGGTTGGTGAGTTTATCTGACAAGTAACCAAGCAGACTCAATCCTGCCTCATAGCTCAATGAACTTCATACAACCATGACTTAATATTCAAGTTGTGAGAGTGCCTGAGTGGCTGAGTCGGAAGAGAGGTGGCCTACTGTCCTCAGTGGACTAGGGTTCGAATCCTTGCTAAGGCAGGGAACAGTTTAATAGATGATGGCTCGTATCCAGGCTAGGGCAGGAAAGCCATTGGGTCTTATTCCAAGTGGATTTGGAGATTTCGTAGCACCACTTCCTTAGCGATTTATTGTCAAGGTTACAGAGCTGTAGCATGACAGTTTCACACACACACACACATACACACACACACACACACAGGGACATCAAGAGTCAACCTGTCAAACAAACCTGCGATTTTACAACCTCAAGAGCGCATGGGCCTACACTTCCTCTGTTCTCTTATTCCCTTTTACTCTGACTCTCCCTCGTTCCTCTTCATACACCTTCCCTACAACAATGTTTTTATTTCAGAGAGGGCGCGTCTATTGGTAAAATGTCCTCACAAGGGGTTAGCCCATTGATAACGTCCATGACGCCATTCCCATGCAGTTTAAACGTCACAGTCACGTCACTCCCGACAACCAACCAATACACTCTCAAAATTTTCTTGAACAATAAATAGTTAAATTATTATCCTTACCAGAGGGAGGAAGTGTCGACCATAGGCTCACACTACATTTCCTCTCAATACTGTAAAGGAAAAGTCAGGTTTCTCTTATCCCTTACGAAGAGAGGTGTGTTAAACAGTGATAGTCCTGTACCTCCGCCTTCGGTCATTCTCACCTGCTAGCGAAGCAACCCTCCAGTACCGAGTTTAGCGGCAGTTCAAGTGGGTGTAATTACACACCTACCCTTTGTCACATGTGATATTTAAAGTTAGCAAAATGCCCATTTTTAATTGATAACTGAGACAGCCAGCTCACTTCAAGGGTGATTCCAGGATGACTGTATGTCTTCCCCAGTCCATAAGTGTCACGTGGTGAAAGTAAGTGCCAAAGAATTAAGTCCAGTGGTGCAGTGCATTGATAATAATGAGGGTGTATTAAATGTTGAGGGGTCATTATCAATTCCATTGCATTTATTTTGTGACTTGAAAGGTTTATTCGTATGAATGAGAATACTACTTTGTGCACCTTATAAGCAAGTTGTTTAATTAGTACCCCAGTATATTTTCAACTATCCACCCGTAATTTTCGTTCCCTAAATTCTTTGGAATAATTAACAGTTATCTGAAGCGTCATTAATGAAATGTAATTAATGTTAATGAACAACTCAGTTAATGACTAGTAATATAACGGTGTGATAGCGGCTTCTCCATACATAGGGTAAGCTGCATCTTAACCCTGTCTGAGCTATCCATCCTGTCTGGGAACATAAAATATTTCCAAAACTAAAAAAACAGAGAAAGAACTAGAAAAATGAAAAGTAACCCCCCCCCATAACACATATTGTAAATTAATATCCTGTTGTATGTTACTGACGCAGATTCTGTCGATATTAGAACGAGAAAAGAAACTTACGAGAGAATGTTAACGAGGTAATATGCCAAATAAATTACTAAAGGAGAGCTGCTACGAAGTCTTCTATTTCACCTACAGTACCTCCCTTTATCCTTCAGTAGACAATCACAAGAAAATGATGATGGTGATGACGATGATGATGACCCTTGCTGTAAAACGACGCCGGCCGTATTAAGTCGTGCTACCCCCTGATGATTTAGCTCACCCCTTCTGTTCGATGACCTATTTTCTACTACATTCTCTCTGTCTTTAGGCTATTGTCTTCATCTCACACTTTTCGAACTGGCGAGGTTAACTACAGCCTTTATAAATACCCTCACAGCCTGATGTCCTCCGTCGTCCAGAAGCAGGAAGAATGAAAAAAAAAAATGCATCATCAGACTGAAAGGATGAAGGGTCTGATATATACTCTGAACCGGAAATGGCAGCATGCTTATATGTACAGTCGGCATAAAAAATCTTGTCGCCTCTTTTGCTTTTCTTTTCATGGCCTGGGAGAATTAGTCTGGTGAACCCATAGCAAGCGATACTGATAACAATGATCCTTGGCCTAACAGTGTCATCAGTAACAGTTGTTTAGGTTGCACTGGACCAATTTTCAAAGTTCATTGAGTGAGAATCAGAAGAGGCGACAGAACTTTTGGTGCCTTCTATCCGTCGTATCAGCTGTTGACGTTATCTTATCTACCCTGCTCACTGATAGTCAAAGCTTATAAACACTTCTGAGCCTAAGTCGTATTTAAGATTGCATAGGCTCGTATTACTACTGGCTTTTGCAGATTTCGTAACACTTGTACATTAGCGATTTATTTGGCCATTACATTCTAATATCTTGCTGTATATTATTGACGTAAATGCTGATATTGAAGCCATATAAAACCAGAAAGCGCTCAGAAATCGCATATCTCCGCCAATGCCATTGCCATTAAAAAGGATCCGGATCTGGATCCGCCCCCAAATTTAATAATTTCTTTCTTGGTCCATGACCCACCCTTCCACAAAATTTCATCAAAATCCGTTCATAACCTTTTTGAGTAATCCTGCAGACAGACAGACAGACAAACAAGCTAACGCGGGATAAAACATAACCTTCTTGGCGGAGATCATAACATGGTAAATGGGGCTGGGGAGCACAATGCCACCTAAATCGCAAAGAAAAAAAAAAAGCCAGGCAATCCTGCAGTGGGACTTGTACTGTGGAACATAAAGCTACCGATATATTCACAATCAAATCTGACTGAATGTTATTGTGAGGAAATGCGAAAAACAAACCGATGTGATACCAAGCAATTGTTGCAGAGAACAGTTTGTATTAAAGTTTCTCTCTCTCTCTCTCTCTCTCTCTCTCTCTCTCTCTCTCTCTCTCTCTCTCTCTCTCTCTCTCTCCAGAAGCCTTATTTCAGGAAGGGGTCGCCTCCAAGGAATTCTCTCCCTGTCACTTTGTTCTCCGCCATCAGGCTGTCCTGTCTCCAACCCAACACTCCTCTCTCATATACCGGTACCTCTGCACTCCATCCCTCCAACTCATCCTAAGCCTCCTGCTCCTCCTCATCCCCACCTGCACCTCATTCACTTATTCTCCTAGTCAGTTCCTAATTTTCCCTTCTTTCCTCAAGGCCAAAATGAAGTGATAAGTTTGCAAGGGTCGTAATAAGAATATGGGCCCTGATAAGTCTCCCAGCGTTAGTCATACGGGTTATATTCTGTTTCATGCAGTAACTAACACTGTATTCACGATTTCGCGTAATCTGTCAATATCCGGATTTTATAATCATGTTTCGTCAAATAATAAACACAGAAATGAGGATTTCGTTTACTTAGGTCTTAGTATTCTGCTTATTATATACTTGTTTCCTTTAATTAGTACCGGTAACCAATCGTTCAAGTTTTCGTGTGATGAACAAGAAACTTTTACTCAGAAATTATCAGTTTCTCCGCTGATGCCACGGTTAACCTTTGACCTTCGGTAATTCCCGAACGAGAAAGGGCTCTGGGATCAAATATATAAAGAGTCTTAGCTCCTTTACCAAACAAAAGTGTCCAGAAAAGCTAACCATTATTATAATCATAGTTCGCTTTTGTTTTCACATTTTCACACTTTAGTATTTATTCTTATTTCATTGAGTTTTTACTGGTTGAATAAGTGAAGACAAACTCATCTACAAGCAGTGTTATACACAACTTTGCTCCTTAAATCAGACGACGCATTTCATGGCTTATTTCTGCCATCACCTGACGACTTATATAAAAGGATTAGAAACAGTCTCCATTAACTCCTTCACAACCTGATATCTCTCACCGTGGTGAATATAATGATCTGGAGGTGGCAAGAATAACATATATTTACATCTTGGAACTGAAGAGTTAAGCTTAAGAGTTTATAAATACGAAACATAGTTATGGCAGCAACATTAGGTGGCAACACTGCTTCCCGACAGATAAGGCACACACACACACACACACACAGGGCCTCCGCCTTGATAAGATAGTAGGCAGGATCCTGATCCCACTACTCTCATGTTTGACTAAGGCACTGTAGTGGGTTTGTTTTTACGTGACAGAACCGAGCCACTTCCACAAGCTGTATACTGAACTGTTTTTTACATGATATGTGATGAGTTACAGTTGAGACAGGGATGAGTTTTCTTGGTTACTGTTCTAATTAACCCTTCAGTCAGGCCAGACCCGGCCGTCATCCAAACAGAAAGGAGTTATGGATCTTTGTCAGGTTAAACACGCTATTACACCCTCCATATTTATTGTGGTGTGTCAGGGATATCACGGGACTCATGATGGAGGAGTGGTATCGTGTTCCACTCGCGATCTACGTGTACGCAACGTCAAGATTTCGAAACCCAGACCAGGCCAGACATTTAAAGTGGGTGCTGGTAGTATGCTCTTCCATATGCTTGCCTGTGTTTGCACCTTATCTGCACTACTGATGGCAGATACCGATTCTGACACACACACACATAGCATTTACAATGCATCGACTTTCACATCCGCCACTATCCCAACAAATTCCTTTCCTCATTCGTACTTCACGAGCATGGAAAGACCTAATTCTATCACTCTCCTGTCTAGGAGAAGGTGTGGTCTTACAGTGAACCACATTATGGACTGTTGCCTTCACAGGAACAGGTATATCATGTTAGATTTGGCGTGGATGTTTTTATAAATCTTTGGAACGATCTGGTAAAGTATTAAGCACTGTTATACGTATTGAAATCCTCAAACATCTCCTTGCACTTACCACGAACGAACTGAGACCCAGGCATTTCCCATGACACGTAGAAGAACTGACGTCAAAAAGAATTATTTCTCCCTGAAGATCTTATTCCAGCTACTTCGTGATTCATGCCAACTAAGAATTATTATTATTATTATTATTATTATTATTCCCAGTTTCATTCCTGAGCCAGACATCGAGTAAACTCCTGGTTTTGAGTGTGTGGAACATTAGGTTTGCATCTGATAATACTCTGATCACTTTCAGCTCAATTGATGGAAAAGTTTATTTAAATTGGAGGGCTGATTCGAGTATACTTCATTCACTGTAACTTAGCGGAGATTTTCATCCATTTGAAGCTTGTTTCCCGTAGCTCACAATAAGACAATACAACAGCTTTACAGTCCTTCCACAGAACTTCGTGCTTGCACCATATTTTAGCGTTTTTTTTTTCCTTGTTGCAGCTCCGCATTTAAGATGGGGAGTTGGAAATATTACACCTATTCAAAGTAAACAGAGTATGGTAACTAAGTAGGCTTGTGCCTAGTTCATATTAAAAGCTCATAGCATTTTTTGAAACGACGATATGGCATTAAAGGTGTAGGAGTGGCCCAGTTCCATTAGGTGAAAACAAACAGACGTTTTTAGTTTCTTTTACAAATCACTCTCCCATCAGCCACTACCTAAACCCTTATGTGGCCTTACCAACCATATTCTAACTTGTACCCGTCACCTTGAGTGAAGAAGGTTTAGCACAGTCGTGATACCTACATTGTATTGCAACTTCGCGGACTGTACTCGTTAAGGAGGCTCCCTGTACAGCACCTCTTGTCAAGGAATATCAGTATTTAGTAACCTCTCATAATTTTGTATACTTATTTTTATGCAGTCCAAGTTGATATGTAAATATCAAAATACTTAATAAAGCATACTATGCAAGAGATGTTTTACAAAGCTTCCTATGCCGACAAGAGTAATGCCCGTATTCCTAAACTTTTCCCTCCCTTTTAGATGCATGTGAAGGTCATCCTTCGCTGAATTGGTATTCTTTAAAAAATCCTTCCCTTTTTGAACTACTCGAAGGGCAAGATCTTCCCTTCGAGCAGCCGAAATTATTGGAACTTGACGGAATCATTTGACCCGACTCTTCAAAAATCCCTTCGCAATTTTGTGTGTTCTTTTGTGGTTTATTATCTTAAATATTTTTAAAATATCGATGAAAGGTACTGTACAATTTTATTAATACGATTTACAACGATATACTGATCTTGAAGTGCTATTTGTGACTCTGTAAAAGTGTTACCCATGTTGATGATTAGCCAGACATAAACAGAGCAGACGACGTACTACCTCCGATATTCATCCAGTCTTATATGATCTGACACTGACAAATCTTATACATTATGGCCAGGTTCGCACGAGGATTTTTTTTTTTTTTCAAGAAATATTTGGCTTGTTAATTTGCCTGGAAAAGGAAAATCTGCCATCAAGGTCTCAAGAGTGGTTCGGCTCATCTCTTCCAGCTGGAAAAAAACAAGTGAGCGCTGCCATGCGAGTACATGAGACGGACGTTAACAAGTGATTTTTACGTTTACGAATAACAGCATTGTAAATAATAATATTCCTCGAATATAATTTATTATCAAAATATTGTGCCATGAAGAGTGAACACCGCTGCGGTGTTGTCCAGAATGGCATTTATTACTGAATACAAACCAACAGTATGAATGTGGTGGCGACCTCCCACATCTCAAATATATTGTGCATTATCCAGCACGAGATATGCGTGTTTTGATGTATTAGTTTACAAATCTAACGCTCCACCATACCAAATATCAGCAGGATGGGTCGGTTTAGCTTAACAGGGCTACCAACCAGAACATTTTCCCTTCCCTTCCAAGGGAATCTTTTTGAATACCGACGAAAGTAAAAGCTCCTTCGGCGGGAAGGGAAAGTTTAGGGAAGGGATTATTTTTAAGAATATGGCTAAGTCTCCTTGATCCTACGCTGCTTTGGTCGTATTTACAAAGGATATCGACCAGCGAACACTATATACAAGTCTCAGTAACCTTTACCTGTTATTCCTGATATATATATATATATATATATATATATCATTCATCATCCAATCCTACGTTGCCCAATGAGGAGCGTAGGAGCCCGGGGCTAGGCAAGTTGGTCCTGACAATTATGATGAGAGTGACCAGCCTCACTCATCCCTGAGTGACATTACGTGAGCAACAAAACCTAACCATCCTTTGGATATAAACCTTCACCGTCTCCATCCGATTGGAGCGCCGTAATTGCCCACTAAACCACAAGGCGCCAAAATTTGGTTATATGGTTACCACCCAGCGTAGTAAATGGTTTCCTGGTGTACAGGAAATTATTTGGCTTGTCACTCAGTGTAGTCGCCCACAGGCAGAAGGAAGAGGAAAGAATGAAGGAAAGAAAGAAAGAGGAAGTGTAAAGTCGCTTTTAGGCAGAATATATATATATATATATATATATATATATATATATATATATATATATATATATATATATATCCCATTAGATCCCAGGGGTGCTGGGCGAGGCATGGCACTGGGAAGGTACTTAGCGTACCGCCCTCCGCCTATCGGCTCATAGTCGCGAAGCTCATAGGTCCCTACCTGGGGGTTCCCTACTTTATAAGGACTTGAAAAATCCCAGTTCTGTCCAATACTCGGGACACTGGGCTCTAATAGGATATATATATATATATATATATATATATATATATATATATATATATATATACAGTATATATATATATATATATATATATATATATATATATATATATATATATGTGTGTGTGTGTGTGTGTGTAGAAATATAGTATACTCATACATACATATATAGAAACACATAATGAGAGAGAGAGAGAGAGAGAGAGAGGGGGGGGGGTACGACGGGTTGGAGGGAGAGATAAGAGAGAAAAGTGAGAGACACTGAGAGGAAATGGTACAGTACACGTCAATTCATACGCTCAGTATCTGGTAATCGCTGCTTGGTTTTATCCTCTGTAGTCACTCGTCGTCGTCAGTGCAGTGTTGCTCTGTCCTCTGGCAACACCCACGCCGCTCATCCGCCTCCATTGTTGCGCCTTTGCTCTAGCCTGGCCCAGATACCTAACCCATTTCGGCTCAGTTGATGCCCCAGGATAGTCAGATTGGAAGACGGATTTGTTTTTACTTACCAAAGAACCCTGACCGCATTCAGTTCAGCTGATGGTCAGGAGTAGTCAAGCGGTCAATCTGGGTAGTATCTGAGGAGATTCACTCCTTCTATAACCAAGGCTCATTGAGCTCCATGCAAACACGATATAGTCTTCAAGCTGTGGCCGTGGACTAGTTCCGCTATTGAAAATATATCGACATTAGTAACCAAGAAGACTCAGTCCTACCTCATAATTAAGGTTCATCGAATTTCCTGCAAGCACGATTTCGTATTTAAGTTGCGGGACTGATCCAGCTCCCACAGGTGAAAACAACTGACCATCGTGTTCTACTGGGACGTTCGCCTTTCATTTAGGTAAGTTTGTTCATTCTTTCTGCCCATTTTTCATACTTCATCATTTCCTCACGCAGCGCCAATGGTCATAGAAAAGGGAGGGTAGCAGCAGCAGCAGCAGCGGCAGCAGTAGTAGTAGTAGTAGTAGTAGTATTTGCAACCCCAAGCTAATCTAAACTTGAAGCCGGTGCACTGCAGGTCGAAATTACTCTTCCTCCGTAGTCCACCATCCACCTTTCTGGAGATAACGAGGAAATTGAGGGACGTGTGTATAACAGGGCAGCTCCACCGCCTGGCCATACGGATTCACCACAAGACGTTCCTCTCCAGCACAGGAAGGAAAGGAATGTTAAGGAAGCACAGAGAAATTACTGCTTTGGATCCGATGACGTATTTTTCCTGTTTTTTCTTGCTATTAATTTTACTCATCTTAAGACTCTTGGAGATGGAGTAGTAGTAGTAGTAGTAGTAGTAGTGGTAGTATTGTAGCGCCAGGTTCATTGGAAACGGTGAACCCGGTAGACTGTAGGCTAAAGTTCCCGTTCTCCGGTAGTGCACAATCTTCCTTTCAGAGGTAGGGAGGGAGTTGAGAGATGTTTATAACTCATATAACAAGGCAAAGGAGCCGTTCAGTTATATCTATGCTGCCATGTGAAGTCGTCCATCCCCAGCACTTCGAACTGGAGTTGTAAGATATAGCAAATGTATTTTTGCAATTGATTCTCATTATTATACCCATTTTACTTTAATCTGGCATAGAATTGCAGTCACTCCGTCGTGAATAATGAGTTATAACGAGAGTAACACTAGAATGCGATGCTAGTTACGGAGAAGTGTATGGACAGGATGCACAGTAGCAGCATTGTCTTTTTCTACCACTGACCTGCGTGATATATATAAGCTGCATAAGGACGAAAACATGGCAAAGTTGGAGTAAAAACAGTATAACAGACAATTAACTCAGCTTTGGAGAGACATTTGCTGTGGAAATATGAAATATTCAGTTAATTACGCCCTTCTGTATGAGTTTATTAAGTTTAATAGAATAGTCGAGAGGTGTTAAACAAAAATTAAATACGGCATCGTAGTGAAGGGATAAAGAAAACAATGACAGTAGATAACAACAGTGTAAGTATGGAAGCACAATGAGATAGAGGTGTACAGTGTAGGTATGGAAGCACAGTGATGATAGAGACGTATAGTGTTTCGCAGGTAGTGTCGAGGAAATGAAGTTCGCCTTCTCTTCCACTGCGCCTACTTCTCACTTTTTTCCCGTCACTTTCGTTCCTGATGCATCATGTCAAAGAGAATCATCTTTGAGTTGGGAAACATACCAAGCCTATCTCAACTTAGGAATAATAGCCAGCAAAGGAAAGTAGAAATGGTGAAATGCCTGGCATAGCAGAGTTAGGCACCACGAATGAAAATTCGCTTCCTCAGACGCAAATCCGCAAAATCACACCATTACCTTCCACAACCGCAAATCTGCAAACTTCTTGAAATATGCAGTTCCGCAAAAGCAAACATAAACGCAGACCATCTGTATGCCTTTTAGTACCACGACACCCTTTTAATTTTATTCTGGATACTATTAGAGGATTTTGTTAAGTTTAGAATGATATTTTTCGTAATCAAAAGGGTTAAAAATCATCTCTAGTTACTAATCCACTACAGTTATATCTTTGTTTACTCTATTCTGACTAACAATAGCTGACTTTGTGAAGTTTGGAAATTGTCTGTAGTACTGAATGGGATATAGAAATTTATATTTATAGTAAAGCTTAAATATATATTTTAAATATTAGTACCGTATATAAAACTGTTTTTACTGCATAACAAGGACAAATCATTCACTATTGTAGATAAATTAATTAAATTATTACACGTCACACCTCACACTTGACAAGTTGACACAACAGCCCATCTCTGTTCCTTGGCTCTAACCTCCTCAGTCCTCACTTTTCAGTCACAGTCAGACTCCTTTAACAACTGATATAACTCCATCTTGGGCAGGTCATTTTCCCCTTCGTAAAAACAAACTCCTCGAAGTTCTCAGAGCTCAGGCTGGTTTTCGGGCATGTTTGCGTTTGCGAAAGTATTTTCGCAAACAAAAAACGCAAATTTGCATTTTTTTTTTTTTTTTTAACGTTAAATCACACTCCTGCAGGTGCGGAATTTGTGGATTGTGGAAGTGATTGTGGAAGTGCCCAGCTCTGTGGCAAAGTATGATCCTAAGTATACAGTGTGGGTTAGGAGCTATGTCAAATGGAAGTGTATTCAGATTCAACATTTGTGTCTTATGAAGTAACAATCGAAGACAATGTTGTGTCGAAAAAGTCAGTGGTAACAGAGGTAGGTAACATTCACCACCACTGGCTCCCCAACATAACTATTCATCCCAGCTGTACTTCCTCCACCACAGACTATCCAACACAACTTTTGACCGCGACTGTACTGTGAATTAAGTGAAGACGAAGGAAAAAAATGGAGAATCAAAGAAAGACAATGAAAATGGAACACAGTAATGTCAGGAAAGGACAAGGCTGTGGAATATTGCCTCTTTACTACACGATGGCCATCACTGCAGATATTTTTTACTGTCCCAATCTTACTTTAGAAAACGACACACAACAATCGAACTTACATCCAGGTCCCTATTAATGTACTGCTGGCCGAACAGAAATATAGGAGAAACAAACTTTGTCCAATTGTCTTACCGTCCTGGGAATCTTACTCTTGTTGTTCCAGTGTAAGGCTGAATATGCTAACCATTAAACCACCGACTCCTCCACCAAAATGAAGGTTAAAAAACGCTGTGTAGAGAAGGAAAGAGAAAATAAAGAAGCACAGTGACAGTAGAGAAGCACAGTGATGGTAGAGAAGCACAGTGATGATAGAGAAGCACAGTGATGGTAGAGAAGCACAGTGATGGTAGAGAAGCACAGTGATGGTAGAGAACAGTGAAGGTAGAGAAGCACAGTGATGGTAGAGAAGCACAGTGATGGTAGAGAAGCACAGTGATGGTAGAGAAGCACAGTGATGGTAGAGAAGCACAGTGAAGGTAGAGAAGCACAGTGATGGTAGAGAAGCACAGTGATGGTAGAGAAGCACAGTGAAGGTAGAGAAGCACAGTGATGGTAGAGAAGCACAGTGATGGTAGAGAAGCACAGTGAAGGTAGAGAAGCACAGTGATGGTAGAGAAGCACAGTGATGGTAGAGAACAGTGAAGGTAGAGAAGCACAGTGATGGTAGAGAAGCACAGTGATGGTAGAGACGCACAGTGAAGGTAGAGAAGCACAGTGATGGTAGAGAACAGTGAAGGTAGAGAAGCACAGTGATGGTAGAGAAGCACAGTGATGGTAGAGAACAGTGAAGGTAGAGAAGCACAGTGATGGTAGAGAACAGTGAAGGTAGAGAAGCACAGTGATGGTAGAGAAGCACAGTGATGGTAGAGAACAGTGATGGTAGAGAAGCACAGTGATGGTAGAGAACAGTGAAGGTAGAGAAGCACAGTGATGGTAGAGAAGCACAATGAAGGGCAGTGAAGCACAAGTAAAGTTATGATACACACAGAAAGCAGTGATCCAGTGTGGAGGTGGACAAGCAGAGTCAGGGGGTAGAGAAACACACCGACTATAGAGAACCTCAGAGACAGTAGCGAAGCACTGTAAGGGACGACAGTATAGGGACTTCAGTTCATATATAACAACAAAATTTACATCATTTAATCCCATTTTGTGTCGTATTAACAAAAGCGTACGGGCTCTGGGAAAGGCAGCTCAATCCCGACATTTAAAGCAGAAGTGACCAGCCTCACTCTTTCCTGAGTGGCGTAATGCTAACAAGAAACCCCAACCACTTCTAAGATGGAACCTATGCAGGCTCGCCAAAATCGACTAAATCAACAAGCGTCATATATGAGAAAACAGTTTCCCATTATTGAGTCTGTCTGTAACGCATGAATATACCTTAGTGTCTCATTAATCGAAAATCGTCTGGCCTGCAAGTTTCTTACACCAACCTGCATGCAGTGAGTCAGGTTTTGCTTGGTGTGTGTGTGTGTGTGTGTGTGTGTGTGTGTGTGTGTGTGTGTGTGTGTGTGTGTGTGTGTGTGTGTGTGTGTGTAATAATAAAAATTACATTAATAACTCTCCCTACGTGTCAAGTGGGGTTGGTGGAGGATTAGTGCCCCTCCCTGTAAAACAATTAACTCTAAGCCCTTGGCCACCCTGTTTGGGATACATGGCGTCTGGCAATGGATGGATGGATGGATGGACATTAATGATAATGATATATATATTAATAATAATAATAATAATGGTAATAAAAGTAATAATAACAATAATAATAATAATAATAATAATAATAATAATAATTATAATAATGATAAATAATAATAATAATAATAATAATAATAATGATAATAATAATAATAATAATAATAATAATAATAATAATAATGATAATAATAATAATAGTAATAAAAGTAATGATAATATTAATAATAATAATTAACAGTTTATTGTTAAATACTCTTGCCAACAGCCAGAGGCTGAAAATGTACACAGAAATACATTTTATACAGTTTAAATGTGAAAGATTAATACATGTTTGTGGAAAATGAACCAATTATAAGTTAAACAGCTCGAATGTTATCTGTTGGTAAATAATTATATAAATATAAAAGATCGGTATTAAGGAAGTTAACTGTTGTTGGAATTGTGCTGTGTCTGGCTATGATGGGTACCAATGAACTGTGGTGACGAACAGCATGGTGGGGAAGGGGAGCCTTAGGAGGAAGCAGGTGTTTATGACGTGGGTCACTGACTAATTATTTTTCGAACGGCTGGAATTTGTGAGCATGAAGATCAGCAACAGCCAGAAAGTTCTGCTGGCTGAGAGCTTCAATGTAATTGGTAGGGTTCCAGCAGAGGATGATTCTCACTGCCCTATTTTGAACCTTTTCGAATTTGTTTCGCTGTGTAATATTGAGGGATGAGGAGCAGACTAGCGAGTTGTAGCTATGAGTGAGAAGAATGAACGTAGCGTACAGGTGTGTAAGGTCCTGAGTGGGGACACTTAATTCCCTCTGTGTGCGCACGTGTTGTCTGTTGGAATCAGAAGCGACGGATGAATTTATGTGGGTGTCCTAGGGAAACTTGTCGTCATTGAGAATGCCCAGTAGTTTGGTGGTGTGTACTACGTCTAGGGTAGGATCTCCAAAATTGAGTGTTGGGAATGGTGTCTGTGCTATGGCTAGGTCAAAATGCATGACTATTGTTTTGCTGCTATTAATGGTAATGCGGATGTCACGTGTCCAGGCCTGAAGAGTGTTACGGTTGTGTTGATGGAGAGTGTAGTCTGGTGTAGTATTATCGATGGCTGTAACTATGGTGGCGTCGTCGACGTACTTCCAACGTTGTTGTGTGTCTTGTAGGGCGTCATTGACTAGAATGAGAAAACACAACGGTCCCATTCATGTGCCCTGAGGGACATCACACGAGAGGTTTTGAAAGCTGCTAAGGGTAATCCTTTATCGCAAGGTTGTTGGATATTATTCAGGAAACCTGATACCCAGGAGACAAGCCATTCACTAAGAGCTTGATGTACACCCACTAATATAATTCTCGGCACCCCATGCTTCGATACCCTTTGCAACTGTCACTGGCACAGAAACAATGAATACGCGTTAAGGGTTGGTACACCTGATCCTCCCTCCCTCAATCTCTCTCCCCTCCTCCCTTCCCCTTCATCTCTCACTGTCTTTCTTTCCAGATATAGTATAACTTCCGTAGCTTCATGTCGTGTATAACGAATAATTCAGTGCAATGGACATAATGCTCAAAGCATTATCCACTAGATAATATAGAAATCATAGTGTAATTTGTCTGCTTGGCACCCACTGTATCCGTGGTTGCCACCTTAGGATTTTCAAACACATAATGATACAATGACAACCACCAATACCATTTTAAGAAAGTCTTGATGACAGCTTTATAGGCCTAACTGTCCAGTACACACAACACCCCATGAACAATGCTTGTCAAGTATATACAGCATGTATCGTAGTATTGCTATAACATTAACCACACCAGTGACCCCTGGATGTAGTAGTGCATGGATTATGAAACTGAGAATGGTATATCACCAATCTGACGAAGATGCTAAAAACATCACGGAGGGGGTGATCGGTAGGAATGTTTCTTTATTTCTGAACAGAGTATTACCTCAGATCGTTCTCGATTTCCATTTAATGTGAGGAATGTGTTGCCTATGAAACTGCTTCAACTTGGACAATTTGAGCATCGAATGGGCAGTGCTCATATTCAAAGTGGCTCCGGGTTCTTTGGCAACATTTCTTAGATTGCAGTTTATTCTACACAATACACATCAACATCCTAGTTTATAATTTATAAAAACTAAGTTGATACTGAAGCTCTCTAAGTAATGTAAAAAGCATTGATAATTAGAAGACAAAACAAATTGCTTAGTAAGCGGTGCTACGAACGTTCTGATGCCACTATGAATACAGACCTAAGACTCAACAGATCAAGGATACCAATCAAGGAGGTTTTTATTTTATTTTCAGATTTCTCGACCGGCGTGTCAGATTTTATTATGCTAAAAGAATGCTGATAATTTTTTCAGTGGGTGTACAGCTTTGGAATGATGTTTGTGTGCTCCGTTAAGTCAAAGGCTTTGGTAAAGTCAGTGAAAACTGCTACTACTGATGTTTTGCGCTTGTCTACATTTTTGTGTACGAAATAGAAAAAAAAAAGTTGGTGAGGTTGTGAGTGGTAGATGATAATGATATCATACTGCTGTACCGGTGTACGCCAGTTTTACTTGATATATCTCAGTAGGTCCAATCACCAGCAATGCTTGCAAAGAACAGGCTAGGGATAGGTATAATGGCAATGGGTCGAAGGTCATTGAGGGAGTCTGGGTTGGGAGGCTTAGGAACTGGTGTAATGTTAGCTGCTTTCCACATATCTGGGCACTTAGATAATAGACGTAAGCGGTTTAGTGAATGCAATGGAAAACTCCTTTCGGAGGCGGATTGGTAAATCTAGGGCTGTGGAAATGTGTTTGAGTTTCAAAATCTGGAGGCAGAAGGCGATTTTGGGTTCGAAAACACTTGTGAGTAGTTCTTGAGTGGGGAGATATGTTGGAAGAAGGCTGTAGTTAAGTTCAAGGAACTGCTGGCATATGGTGGCAAAGTGGTTGTTATTAGTTTCAGCTGCTTGAGTGTTCGACTGGTTGGCAACACAAGGGAAGGTGGAGGTTCGATTTTTAAGGCTACACATTTGTTGCAATTTGCCATACCATTGGCTTATACTGGTGTGTTTTTAGTGTTGAAGTTTATTAGGATAATAAGATCTTTTGGCAGATGTCATTTCTCTAATGGCTGTTTTTTAGTGATTTATACTGAACTGCTTCTTCTGTGGAAAATCTGATAACGTTGCTAAATGAGACGTTTAATGCGATCGGTGATCCGTGGCGTGTCAGAGGGATGAATTTGCAGATTTTTTTCCCAGTTGATCCATTTAGTGTTCACATCTCGAACTGTGGTGACTTGTACATAAGGGTAATTTACAATCTAGCTGCCGAAGTTACATACTGCTGAATCAGTTAGGGATCTACTGTACATGTTAACGTATTGGATTTCTGTTTAAGCGCAAGGGTGGGTTTGGGGGACCAAAGGATCGAGGTATGGTTGCTTCGTTCAAAAAGAGGATAAAGGTATTGGTGGTAGATAAAAGTCAGCCATATCAGTCAGTACTGAGTCTGATGTGTTATCTTTTGGGGGGAAGTTCACAATTTGTGTTACATGAAAGTGTGCTGAATATTTATTACGTCAGTTTCATTAAAATCACCACATACGAGAAGCTTGAAGGAATGATACCTGGTTCTGAGATAATCTGAAGCTTGGATAAGATGCTGGGGAGCGATACAAGAAGCAGCAAATGATGGAGGTCACGTGACGGGGATGGGAAGGCCAGAACTGCTTCCACACCCTCCGGGATACTGATGGTCAGGGGTGACAGACAAAGCTCATCCCTGCAGAAAATGATGACATTGCCACCTCGTCCCTTAGAGTGAAAATGTAGTTCGTAATGTTTATACCTTCGGGTAGAATTTACCAGGCTTCATGGCAATAATTCCAGGTGAGTTGGTTTCTGCTGTCTAATAATTTCATCTAGTTTATTGGAGAGTTAAGTGACATTAGAAATAACACAAATGGAAGCTGATACCATCTGCGGAGAATACTGACGTACTTGTACGGTTTGGAACTTAGAACTTAAGGGACAGTCTTCGTGGTCAACACGCTGATTTTCCATGGAAAATTCCTGCATTGTTTATTTCCTCTTGCATGAAATAAGTGCACTGACTTCAGTTTGTTGATTACAGTGGGTGGTGGATAGCCGTTACCTATCCTCAGACTTGACAGGCAGTGGTGGGTGTAAACATTCCTGGTCGTGTGTGTGTGTGTGTGTGTGTGTGTGTGTGTGTGTGTGTGTGTGCAACTTGATCAGTTTTGATCTTACTTTTAGCCAAACTTGGTGGAATATTTGAGTCATCACGGATTAAGCGCATTTTTTGTAATAATTGCTGAAATATCAAGGTGTCCTTTTTTCTTCTTCTTCTTGTTATTACCATTTTATCATTATTATTCTTAGTAGTAGTAGTGGTAGTAGTTGTAGTAATAGTACTAATAGGAGTAGTAGTAGTAATAGAATAATTTATATTATCTGAAAAGGAGAGAAGGGAGGGATGAAGCAGTCCATACAAAGAGGGTGGAAAATTTGCAGAAAGATGATAAAAAGTCAAAACACAGGATAGAAGTGGAGGAGCAATAGGATAGCTATTATCTTGAGCAGGTAGGGGAGATGGAAAGTGGGTGAAAGGTATTCGCAGAAGAAGTCCGTGCAGCATGCATGTGAAGTGGTAAGTGGGGTGAAGAGAAGATGAAAGAGGGTGAAAGGAACAGCATGGTGGAATGAAGGGGTGAGATAAGCTGTGGCGCAAAAGAAGAAAGCACATAGTGAGTGGATGGGAAGTAGAGGCATAAAAGAAGCTGAAAAATGGAATAGAAAGTTATATGTAGTGAAGAGAGGAGAGGCAAAAAAATTAATGAGAGAAAGAAGAGAGTGGATTAGGCGTTTGGAAGGAATTTAAGTGTCAACGGGAGGGAATGTAAGATAATGTTCTGGACGGAGGTTAAGAGAGTGAAGCAGGATGATAAGAAAAGGTAGTAGGGGAGTGAAAGATATAAATGGCAGTTTGCTGGTGGAGAAGAGAGAAAAAGTGAGCAGGTGGAGAGAAAACTTAGAGGAACTGCTAAACACAGAAAGTGAAAGTAACGATAGTATCAGTGGCTAGGGAATGGCTGGGAGAAGAAGGGAGATGAGAAGCGAAGAAGAGATCAGTAGGATGGATGTGGCGGAAGAAATGAAGAAAGTCAAAATGGGGTAAGTCCCAGGAATTGATAATGTGCGTGGTGAAACGCTGAAACACGTGGGAGAATTAGCAGTAGAATGGATATGGCAGATGTGCAGAGTGGCTTGGGAGGAAGGTGGGGTCCTGGAGGATTGGAAGTCAAGTAAAAATATTCCCCTGCATAAAGGAAAAAAAAAAAGAAGTTTGTGGTAATCAAGGAGGCATTTGTTTTCTTAGGGTAATAGTAAAAGTATATGGTAGAATACACATTAACAAAGTTTGGGAAATAACAGAGGAATTAGTTGGAAATGAACAAGGAGATTTCAGGAAGAGAAGACGTTGTGTAGATCAAATATTCATCCTCAGGTGATTAATGAAAAAGTTTCTAGAGAAGGGAAAGAAGTTGTATATTGCCTTCATGGATTTGGAGAAAACATAAAACAGAATGGATATACAAGGAATGTGGAAAATATTAAAAATATTTGGAGTAAATGGGAAGCTGCTGAATGGCGTGAAGAGTACTGTTTATTGTATGAGGGTGCTAGGGCTGCAGTGCATGTGGATGGTGAACTGAGTGAATTTTTCCTTCTGAATGTTGGATTGAAAAAGGGATGGTCATGTCTCCATGGTTGTTCTGTTTTTATATAGATGGAGGTATAAAAATAATATAAGGTTGGGCAGTGGATACAGGAGCAGCCCTAATGAAAGAAGGTAGCATTTGGAAATTTCCTGTTAGTCGCTTGCAGATGATACTGTATTTTTAAGTAAGGGCGAAGGGGAATTGCAAGGCTTCGTGAGTGAGTTTTGGAGAGTATGGAAGTAATGGAATCTAATGGTGAATATAGGGAAGAGTAAAGTCATGGTGTTCAATAGAATTGAAGTCAGTGAATCCACAGTGAGGCTGGATAGTGAGTATGGGAAAATGTGAGTGCATTTTAGTACTTGGGTAGTGTGTTGAGTAAGGATGGAAGTTTGGAGGATGAAGTACTTGAAAGGGTACAACAGGGAATTAAGGTTGCTGGTTCACTGAAAGGAGTGATAAGAACTAGGGAAGTGGGCATGGAGGTAAAAAAGTCGCTGCATGATAGTACTGTGATCCCCGCTCTAAGGTATGGAAGCTAAGCTTGGACTGTTGGAAGGACACAAGTCAAGAGTGGGAGCAGTGCAAATTAGTTATCTGAGGCTGTTTGTTTGTTTGTAGATATTCGCCCACACTCGGTGGGACACGGGCAAGAGAGCCCGTCAGAGAAAAATGCAGAAAAAGCTCTCCCATGAAAGCATAGCACGGCAGACAATGGCAGACGAGGAAAGGCGGCAAGGGCAGGAGACGACTCGACGGAAGAGGGCCGGCTGAGATGGTCAAACGATCTGAGACGAGGACGTGGAGTTACACGGAGAGACAGACTGACAAATGAGGAAGTGTAAGAACGTTGTGGGGTGGATGTGGATGCGGTAGAAAGTGTTAGGAGAAATAACATTGTGGTGGTTTGGCCATGTGGAGAGGATGGAAAGTGTGAGACTGACCAGGAGAGTGTATGTGAGTGCGGTGGAGGAGCGAGAGGGGGGAGGAAACCAAGGATGAGATGGAGGGATGCGATAGATGGGGTATAAGTTGGGGGAGGGCAGCAAATGGCAGGGGACAGGGCGGCATGGAGGCGATTTGTCTGTGGCCACTCCTTACGGGGTTAAACCGTCAGCTATAGATAGATAAACATATTATTATTATTATTATTATTATTATTATTATTATTATTATCATTATTATCGTTTGATTACCATTATTAATGTTACTACTGCTAATGCTACTACTACTAATGCCACAGAACTACCCATGTCGTGTAACCTTCATGTGACTCTACGGTACACCGAGTGACAAGCCAAATGGTTTCCTGTAAGCAAGGAAACTAGTCATCACACTATGGTAACCATAAAACCTTACAGTCGCTGGTGGTCTAGTGGGTTAAACCGCTCCAACAGGATGAGGCCTGTAAGGTTGCCATATGAGGGGTGGTTAGAGTGTATTGCACACATAAGGCCACTCAGGGGCGAGAGAGACTGGTTACCCTTCCTTTAAATATCTGGACTGAGTAGCCCAGCCCTGTAACCCTAAGCTTCTGACGAGGCCAAAAAGAATTGGGTGATTGATAGATTATTATTATTATGACTATTATTATTATTATTATTATTATTATTATTTATTATTATTATTATTATTATTATTATTATTAAGAATTCCACATTCCGTGCAATTCCTCTTGATATTGTAGGTATTGCGTTATATACGGTATATATATATATATATATATATATATATATATATATAAGCCTCAGTGGTAAAGTGTGCGTTTTCGTACACTAAAGAACGAGGGTTCGCACCCCGCCAGGGTAATAAACTTTGGGAGCGTTCTTCTGGCCACGTACTGCATTGGCGGACACAAGGGGCGCTGTGGTTGAACCAGTGTCGCATGCTAAAGTATGCTTGCACCCAGTCGGCTTGAGCGGGCTGATTACACTTGGTTCACAGACTACACACACATCCAAAGCCACTCCAACACTACAATTACACTTACAAGCACTTCTCACCCTACATGCAATCTCTGCTAGACAGCCTAAGCCACTTGGTAGAAATACATTGGCTGTATCGTCCCCACTTCGGTAGGGATAGGCCGGTCCTGCAGTGGATACTCAAACGGTTGATGATATATATATATATATATATATATATATATATATATATATATATATATATATATATATATATATATATATATATATATTGAGGGGGGGGGGAGATCTGGAAGGCTGGCATTCCAAGATCTTTTGAGATAAGAGACATGAAATTTTCAGGAGTGATGTATCTTAGTTGCAGGCTTCTTTTGGCAAAAAAAAAAAAAAAAAAAAAAATCCCTAGCACTATACTCGTGGCGCGCGACTCTGAGGTTGTTATTATCGTGCCCTGGCAACATACCATTCAAAAGTGCGTCTGATTTTGTGTATAATATGAGACGCATGTGATTCGTGTATAATATGGTAGTGTATAATAATATTTGTGTGTAATATATTCGTGCATAATAATATGATTCATGTATAATATGATACGAAATCTGACGCACTTTTGAATTGTAGGTTGCCAGGGTACGATCATGACAATCTCAGAGTCGTGCGCCGCGACTATAGTGCCCTCTGTTTTTTTTTTTTTTTTTTTTTTTTTTTTCCACTCCTGCGGAGCAAAAACTACTGAATCGATTGCTTTGCGAATGTTCCAGTATGTACTCGTCAACATACACTAGTGCACCTGGGTATTGATATTGAACTGCGACTAATACTGTTTGAGATATTGAGGATAATCAAAATGGTCTCCTCATACCTGAGTGCTAAATCGGTTTTGGCGGATTTTGACCAGACTCGGTGGAAATGTAGTGGGTCATAAATGAACATAATCTGCATAATATGAATGACCCTGACCTTGATCTCAAGGCCACAGGTCAATATCCGTAAAAAAAAAAAGTCATACCAAAAGTCCCTTAATATTAGGGCTGCAGTGATAAAAGCATTTCCAGAATCCTAAGAATGTCTACTTAAGATTTATTAACAGCAATTATGACAACTCAGTATTTTTTTTTTTTTACGCTTTTTGACGATTTTTTAATCTACCATCAAAATACTGTGTATATTTCAAAGATTGTACACCATATCTGATGTGCAGTACAAGTGTGGATTTTTTTTTTCTGTTAATTGTCATTGTATTCTGAAATGTGGCATTATCATCCGGAATGTGGAGTTCTTTGAAAATTGCTTCAGCAACTTCAGAATTCTGGTTATTATTATTATTTTTATTATTATTATTATTATTATTATTATTATTATTATTATTATTAGTTATTATTATTGTTCCTACTACTACGACTACTACTACTGCTGCTGCTGCTACTACTACTACTACAACTACTACTACTACTACTACGACGACGACGACGACGACTACTATTACTACTACTACTACTACTACCACTATTATTATTATTACTCTTATTACTTTTATACACAAGCTTTTCCAAGATTATACTCAGATTAGGAGAGAGATTTTGAACTCGTCAGATACAGCCTTCACTAACACTGATCGAGGTGATTCGTAGGCTAAGTGAATTCGTCGGGAAGTAACCATAGCAACTTGTGAATGATGGCTGGGCTACGTTATTCAATTCTGTGGTTGAGAGAGAGAGAGAGAGAGACTATGTACTATATAATTATAATACATGTACAACACAATTATATTTTTTCACAGTTCACTAATCTTTTGTGTTACTGGGACGGCTTATTATGCTTCTATGATGAACAAGGATATTTTCGCAACTTCAAGAATTTAAAATCAGTTGGCGTAAAATTACAGGGACCATAAAGCAGGAAATGTCATGGGAGGCAGAAAATGGGGAGTAGAAAAGAAAATGATCGGCCAACTGTAGTGTTTTGTTCCTTCTAACGCCAGACGATTTAATTCAGCTGAGGGTGAGTATAGGAACCTGAGAATGTTCGTCACTTGTAAGTATTCTTAAAAGAGAGGCAAGGGCAAAAAAAAAAAAAAAAAAACGCCTAAAATTGCCTAACTTCTACTGCAAACTCTCCTTTGCTGGCTAAAATCCCTACGCTGAGAGAGGATTTGTATGTTTCTCAGGCTACTGATGATTTCCCTTGATATGATGCGTCAGGGAGGAAAGTGACGGACGTGCCCTACGTGTGAGGCAGATGCAGTGGAATAGTATGCATACTCTTGTCCCTGTCAGTATAATGTCCACTCGAATGTTACCCTGGGAGGGGATATTATCGTAAGTGAAAGATGAGATGGAAAATCGGGTGAAAAATAGAAACAAAGGATGGAGGAGGAGGAGGAGGGGGAGGAGGAGGAGGGGGAGTTGCCATGGGAGCAACCTAGTAGCTTTGGGGATTTTGTAGCTCCTTTCCATGGCTATTATTCTGGACATTACACCTCTATATCCTCTTGTATGTTACTGACGCATTATTTGTCGATAGTAAGACTAAATGAACAACATACGGTCCTGAAAAATGCTAAGGTGTAATGTGCAAAATAAATAGTCAGGAATATGGTGTTACGA
>NC_137043.1:15120613-15148113 GCF_032717465.1 Coenobita brevimanus | reverse complement strand
CATCCATGCCTTCTTACATATCTCCAACAAGCACTTCCACTCTTTCCACTACACTTAAGCATCTCTGCATATACCTCATCAACCCCAGCTGCTTTCCCAATTTTCAGCCGCTTCACAGCACTCTTCACCTATGCGAGTGTCACGTCTTCTGGCACTGCATTCCTTCTCTGCACACCCCCAAAACCAATCATGTTTACAGCCGCTTTGCTCTCTCTATTCCCATTCATCAGGCTTTCAAAATATTCTTTCCATCTGGTCCTTACTTCATCCCCATGGGTTAATAATCTACCACCTATATCCTTCACACCATCACCTTTCTGCTTTCACTTCTACATTTCCGCACTTCTTTCCAGAATAACTTCCTGTTTTCAGAGTAGTTCGCATTCATTTTTCTTCCTAGATCGTCATTTACCTCCTTCTTTTTCCTCTTCACTAGTCTCTTTACGTGCTTCTTTCTCTCAGTATATTCAGTTCTTATTTCAGCTGAACCCCTGTCCTGTAACCACTTTAGCCACTTCTTCCTCTTCCTCCACCGCGCTCTTAACCTCCTCATCCCACCATGCCGTACCTTACTTCTTTATTGTTACTCTTGCCACACCACACACTGCTTTAGCATTCCTAACTAAGCAATCCCTTTATGCATTCCACAGGCTGTCCAGATCAATTTCATGCCAGTTCACTGACTCTAACTACTCCTCTACTTTGGTCCTGTAATCTTCTGCCATTTCTTTGATCCTCAGCTTCTCAACTTTCAGTCTTTCTTCCTGACTGCTCCTCTCTCTCCTGATCCACCTCACTCCTCTCAGCTTGATCTTGCATACCACACTCATGATCTGACAGACCTCCACATCGTCCTCTCACGGCCCTCGCATCAGCAACCATTCCCATAATATATATATATATATATATATATATATATATATATATATATATATATATATATATATATATATATATATATATATATATATATATATATATATATATATATATAAATGCCCTTAGGGTCTGTTTATTCTGTACATGTGACTTCATTTTCAAGTTGTGTGTTATTAGTCCCGACTATGTCGATTATTGAATGATGTAAAGGGCAGGCGAGACATGGTTAAGATGTAATGTGCAAAATACCGTAAATAGCTAAGGGACGGGAGTAACAGAGTCTCCTGTGCCACCTAGAATATGGTTGATAATAAGCAGTGTTGCTGGCATTAATATCTATCTACTTCATAACGATAAATAATGAGACAGTAATCAATGACTTTCGAAATCCCAGACATGATCTTTATTGCACGTCAGTCTTTTCAGAAATGAATGTAAGATTTTCACATTTGTTCGAATATCTTTCAAGCGATAGTAGTGTCTGCTGCTGTACGATAATGCCACTGATAACGCACTATCTGGACAACGAGAATGTTATAACAACTACAGTCAAACTCGTTGTTGCTTTTCCTGTAACTCATAAGGAGGTTTACAGAGCCCATACCGTGTTTAATTTAACCTGACAGAGATCTCTGACTTCTTATAGCTCGGTTGATTCCCAAGTTTAATCAGATTGCAAGGTCAGTTTAATGAGTAACCAAGGAGACTCATTCGTACCTCACAACTAATGTTCATCAAATTCTATGCAACCACGATTTAGTGTTTAATTTGTTGGCGTGACGCAGTTCTCTCAGGTGAAAACAAAGCAACTACACTTAACTGATGAGGTTTGTATTGATGTCAATCTTTCGATCATTTAACGATTTTATCCATCTTTAGAACAGACCAACCTATATAGTAGTGAAGAGGTTAATAATTATATTTAATTTCTCTAGATTGAAAAGTCTATCCTTAACCGAATGGTATCTTTTGTTGATAGAATCTAGATATAAAATGAATTATCAGAGTAAAGGGGTAATGAAATAACTAGTCTTGTGGTAAAGGTAGCAGAGTATAGAATACATCATCCAGTTAAGCGGTTAATGAGATAATTTTTTTATATACTCGGAATTTAAAAGGAAGAACTGGAATTTGGTTATTATCCCCTTTAATGTCAGGACTGAGAGCCTTGATCCGGGCCCCTACATTCCTGATAGTGTAACACACTCACACATACAGAGAGAGAGAGAGAGAGAGAGAGAGAGAGAGAGAGAGAGAGAGAGACTGCAACAGAATCGGGAGATTTTCAAGGTTCACTACTTTGGTAACATTTGAAGGCTTGGAGTGCGAATGCACTAACAGTTACACTCACGCAGCTTTCGTACAGGTGGGGTTAACGGGATCGGTGGTTGAATGTTCGTTTGTAGCACACACACACACACACACACACACACACACACACACACACACACACACACACACACACACACACACACACACACACACACACACACACGTTACCCAAAATAAAATACATTGTACGCCTTTGGGCTTTGTTCCCTATAAACCCTGGATGCCTCCGAAGCCAAGTTATCTTTTTTTTTTTTTTTTTTTTTTTTTTTATAGATATGTTAAGGAAGATAGGGTTCGGGTCGGCACTAAAGGTTGGTCCCATTGGCCGTATCCGCTGCTGTATTCTTCATCAACCCAGAAATCTGGTAGATTAAGTATTCTCTGTTACGTAAACTGTATCAAAATAATGTTTTACTGTGTTGTAATGTTTTACTGTGTCTATAGGAGTGGTGTACGGTAGGAATGTTGTAAAGTAGCACAGTAGCGTTGCAATCTAGTGCTGTACAGCAGTATTATACAGTAGTCTGTGCAGTGGCGTCGTACAGCAGTAATTATACAGCAGAGGTAATGAATTAATGTTCAGCATCGTGTACAGAGTACAGCAGTGTTGTAAAGTACTGCTGTGCAGTAGCTGCAAATACAGTGATGTTGTAATTTGTTATACAGTAGTATTGTGCCGTTATAATGTACAATATTAGTGTTATACAGTACTGTAATGTATAGTGCTGTATAGCACATTACTGTAGTAAAGTAGTTGACAGTGTAATACTGTACAATTGCGCAGAGTAGTACTGTACAGTACAGTACGGCGTACAGTATTGTGGTGTACAGCACTGCCTCATAGTGTAGTGTACAGTAGTTGTACAGTAGCGTACAATGTTCAGTAATGTTGCACAGTAGTGTACAGTGTTGTTGTACAGCAGTGTGCAGTGTATAGTGGTGTTGCATAGTATCTTACAAGTTACAGTAGCACCGTACTTTACAGTGCGGTGGTGTTGTACAGGACCGTACAGTATAAAATGGGCTTGTACAGAAATGTGCATCGTGCAGCAGAGGTTTACTATGCATTGTGCAATAATGTGCAGGGTACATTAGTGTTGGACAGAGGTGTACACGTACATTAGCTTTATAAGGCAGTGTGCAGTTTATATGAGTGTTGCGCAGTTGTTAACAATGTACAGTAGTATACACTTCACAGCAGTGTTGTGTACAGGACACAGTGGTGTACAGCAGTACTTGTACAGTAAGTGCTGTACAGTATACAAAGGTAAATAGTGTTGTCCAGTGCCAATGGTGTAAGCTACAGTAGCTTTTGCACAATAACAGCATAACGTAGTACACTACTGCAAGTACACTACTGTACAACAGTACTGTTGTGTAGTAATTCAGCAAGGAATGTCTTCTGTTCACTCCTCACCTCTCAAAATAGCATGTGAACCTATGTGTTTCTTTATCTTGTCCGCTGATATTCAGTGTCTCCAAACACAATAACTGACCGAAGTGTCTACGGCAGTGGTCCCCAACCTGTAGTCCGCGGGCACCGGAACCTTATTATGGAGCCTGTGGGGGCCCTTGAAAACTTATATCTTTGTCATTCTTTCTCAGATATATATATATATATATATATATATATATATATATATATATATATATATATACAGTACATCCCCCTAGTACGCGCCTATATGGGTGGCAGATGACGTCGCATACTAGGAATTCGCGTACTGTAAATACATAAACTTATGGGAAAAATTACATATGGGCGGCACCCACCTTCATGGGCAACCCTTGAGACGCCTTTCAGACCTAAGTATTGTACTATACAGGGAAACTATCTAAGACATAGTAACTAAGATAAAGTAAACCAACATGATTATGGCTTTACTAGGTAAATCAACAAGGATATGGCTTAACTACACAAACAAGAATGTAGCTGCTCACCTTTATCCGTTATCACTTCTTGGGGGGGCAAAGTCGCATACTCGGACTAATCCCGGATTTGGGCCACTCTTCGCTGCCCTTCTCGCTAACAAGGAGTTCAGTTTGCGTACTAATAAAAAAATACACTAAAAAGAAAAAAAAAAGGTCTTCGCATACAAGGGGGATCGTGTACTCGGAATTTGTATACTGTGGGGATGTACTGTGTATACTGTGTATATATATATATATATATATATATATATATATATATATATATATATATATATATATATATATATATAGTGTATATATGTATACACATGTATGTACAGTATGTGTGTGAATTTGATTTTTTTTTTTTTTCTGGCGCCCTCCACTATATTAACATTTTTAAATGTAGCCCGAAGCCTACGAAAGGTTGGGGACCACTGGTCTAGGGAGAGAGAGAGAATTTTCCTGTACTGTGACGGGCAGAGATCATCAGCTGAGAGTGAAATATTTTTCCCAATACAGCTGACTCTAAGTGGCTCTCATCTTTTTTTTTCTTTTTTTTACATGTCCGACTCTGGGCAAAGGCTTAAGGGCCTATTTCTTGGGGGGCAGTGACCTATCCCAAGGCCCAGTAGTCTTCCTACACCTCCATATGTCACCAATTCGGCGCTAACACCCACCATCCATATTGAATACTTGCTAGGGCTGTCTCATACAGGACTGGTGTACTGGTATTAGCGGGGGTACTTTTACGACATGTCGGCGGGCATCTGGTAGTTCAGGAAAGTCTGCATTTAGGAAAATCAAATCCTTAAACTGTTCCCTGACCCAGCCGGAATTCGATCCTGGGTCCACTAGGACTGCACGCCGCCTCACTACCGATTCAGCCACCGCCTCTCGCGCTCTCATTTACAGCCCCCATACTTAATTGTCAAGCATAGTGAAAAGCGACCCTCATACTGTACCAGGGCTAGGACTGTCAAACATATCTACGATCGATTCCTTGTCCTTGCTATTTAAAGAACAAGACAACGGGAGTACTATACTATGCTTTCCTTGTCCATCCAGTAAGTAAATAGATATATAAATAAATACTAAGTGCTTATTTTCCTCTCTTAACTAAGATTTGTTTGTAACAAGAACAAGAGACATGGATAAATACTGCACTACTTGTCGTTCGTGCAAAAACAAAGACGAGTTACAAGAGGGAATATATCATAAATACAAGTATGTTTGAGAATCCCACCGCAGCAACGTCACCCTTACGATGACCTTGTGGGGTAGCGTTAATGCATCCTGTTTTTGGTTGGTGCGGGGCGGAGTGGCAGCAGGAGGGGTCGTATTTATAATGAAGGCTAATCAGAGGCAATATTTATAAAGACTGAGTCTTTTAAGTCTATTTTTATCTTTCTCCAGTCTGTCTCTCCATTTATCTCTAACCTTCTTTCACCTCAACTTGGCTATCCACTTTCTTTTCGTTTCGTTTTTCGTATCTATAAACTTTCCTAAGTGTTGTTAACGACTACTTGTTTATACTTTTATGACCAAGCTTACAGCCAAAGTAGAGTGACTACTAAAGATTGCAAGGATTCCCAAGGAAGTACAAGATGGTTTTCACACGCAGTGACAGCACAATGAAATACTTCTGTCCAAATTGTTATCATGATCAACGAACAGACAACAACATGCTATTCCAAAACTTGTGTTCTTGTATGGTTTGACCATTGACGCCATAAATTCATTTAATTGGCGTAAATTAGTCAATCAATCGGTCAATAAAGCTGGAAAAAGCCGTATGACGGTATATGCCCAAGGAAAAATTGTGCCAAGTTTGATGCTAGTGGGTAAAGAAATATGGGAATGGTGCTAAGTTGTGATTGGAAGAAATAAAGAAGATAGAGGAAGAAACCCAGCAAATACAGTAGGTCTGCACACTGTGGATTGGTGATCTAAATTATAGATAGTAAATACGAGAACCAAAACGACTTCTGATGGTAGTTAATTGTCATGTTTTGCTTATCATGCAAATTAGTTATAATGTTTTATAAAATAATGTAATATCAAGGGCCATATCTATCATTTCTTTTAAGCATAAGTTACTATACTATTGCTTCAGTATGTTTTCCTTACACCTCCCATATATGTATTTCATAAGTAAGCCTGATTGATTACTAAAGCGAAAAGAATAAAAAAAAAAAAAAAAAAAAAAGTCCTGATAGTTAACTACTTGGGTGCGAAATATCTACTTTGCATTCACTTAATCTGACTCGCAAATGCCGTTCTGACCGAGAGTAAAAAACTTGATGCTTTAATCGCCGCAGAGGAAGCTACTGTAGTCAAAAGGGTCACTGTTACCTAATCTTCCCAGACCGTAATAATTGTTCAGGATCGTTTATAAATATTGCCCTTGTCGTAACGATAAGCACGTCGCCATTAGAGTTAAGTATTATCATGGATTATTTTGTTGCTCGTGGTTTTCCCCCTATTACTAACCCCACGTTTGGTTGTGTGGTGTTTGCTAGCTATATAAGTACAGACGAACGAGCATACAAGCAATCACAACTTAATCTCTTCAGTTCAATGACGTATTTTTTAGCTGTGGGAGCATCTTTTGGTGCAGCCCTGCCCATCAATCACTACCTACTTTTTTTTTTTTTTTTTTTTTTTTTTTTTTGAAGCTAGGTGTTTCCCTCCTGCAGACTCTAATGGCGCCTCATATTACGGATTTCTTGGTTCCACATCTTTCTAATACTTTTGTACTTGTTTGGCCCTTTCTTATCACTACCAAACTATTCAGCTTTGTTACAGCCCCCATAGTAATGAGGTGATTAATGAAGTCTTTGTGTAACCCCCCCACTTCTTAATGGAGTTTCCTAAGCTGAATAAAATAATCTGAGCAGAACAAGAATGACAATTTTAAAAATCTTATTGAAAGGGTTAAGTGTAGGTGAATTGATAAATGCTGTCCCAGACGACAGTAAGGGAGAGTTGCCAAGTAGTCAACCACTGTTTCCTCCACAACTTGAATGTACAGATCTTCTAGCATTTTATTTCGGAGACTCTGCCAGGTTTTGACAATACACTACTCTTCAAAGTCTTGCAGTTTTATGCTGCTGTTCGAGTTGTGTGAATGTGTGTGTGTGTGTGTGTGTGTGTGTGTGTTGGTTGAACAGGATGTTTTGCATATTGCTAGCCACAAACTTTTTTTTATAAAGATTAGGGGAAGAATTTCGACCTTTTCATTTCCATAGGATTCTTGTAACTAAAACCGTAAGGAAATAACAAGAGTAAAATATAAAACATTTCATCGAATTGAAGAGGATGGCGGCATTTTAGCGTTTTCAGAGACCAATTTACGGGATACTTGTTTTACACCCATATAACATGAACATGGTGCCGGGTAGCAATGCATTCACGTGGTGGTACCGATATGACCGGGTGGCTCAGCTGCCTCGTCAGACAAAGTTCCTCAGTTCCCTCCTTATCCCCCAAAAGGAAGATGTTGGATTACAAAAAGGTAACATCAGCCTGCACTCCTCTGGGATTACATTCATATGAGCCTGGGATTGCTACTACTACTACTACTACTACTGCCATGAACATAGTTTGTATCTTTGCCAAACAAAGGGATTTTAGGTGCAAAAGGCAGCATAAATTGCTCAGTAAGAGATATTTCGAAACTGACAAAGGCACTGGAGATTATGAGGCTTTCCAGCACCTCTTATTAGCGATTTGCCTTGAATGTTACAGAGTATAATTTTTATGAAATGTTCATCTTAATAAATCTATCTATAAACTACATAAATAAATACAAGAAAATATGCAGAGATAAACTTAGTAAGGATGAGGTGCTACAAAGCCTCTCAAGTTGACGAGAGCACGAGTCTCAAAATACGACTCAGGAAAGAGATGCCACATGTATTTACCACTGATTCCATGTCGTGAATGCGATTAATTTTGTCAGGAAGAACTTACAGATGATTCTGTACCCTCCAATCCTTATCCTTCTTGCAACAGGAAAATTGTGAGCGGAATTAGATCGTAAGTTTTCCCGGGTCGTATTTTCGTCCTAAAAGATGCTTGCTTGCCCTCTTCCTTACTTGTTGTACCATATATGTGTTAGGAAATTTAATAAGTATTCTCTTAAAAGTCAAAGAAATAACTATCCGTTTCCGTCTGAAGAAACTTTACAGCTGCCGAAATACAATGAAAGCCCTTTCTCTTCTAATGCGTATTTCACATGGCTCGATTTTTACCTCCTCCAAGAAGGTTATGTTTTTGCCGGTGCTGGTTTGTTTGTCTGTTAGCATGATTACTCAAAAAGTTATTAACGGATTTTGCTGAAACATTTTGGAGGGGTAGGGGTATGGTCCAAGAAACAATTCATTAGATTTTGGTGTGATCCGGATCATCATCCGGATCCAGGATTTTTTAAATGATTCTCTACCATTGCGGGATAGTGGCAATTTCAACATTTTTCCTTCTAACTCGATACATAACGCTTACAATGCTGGCACAATTACAAGTTAACATCTCCATTAGATCTACCGCACACTCCGCCTTTGCGGAGGTTTTCAGTCTCGAATTGCTCTTGTTTCGCTATGTGTTTGTTAGGCTTTGGCCAGATAACACGTGTTTCTGTCTCCACAGTAGGTTAACCAAAGAAAAAAAAAAGTATCGCGCAGGTGGTATGCGATGCTTTCCGAAATGATCAGCATAGTTTATTTAGTCCCGTGAAGTTGAACCTGTTAACATCCTAATATGCACATAATAACAATATCGACTAGACAGTGTAACATGCAAGACATGGAACTTTCTTGACAAAAATTTATCAACGTGGGGAAAAAAAAAAAAAAAAAAAGAAGAAGAAGCATACAATACCATCATCTCAATTTTTTTTTTTTTTTTTTGACTGTACATTAAAAAATTTCTGTCTATATTACGAAGGTACAAGTAAAATACAGCAGAAGAGTTGGGTGTAGTATGCAGAAGTATCCCTTCACTGAAAAGTTGTAAGAAAACCCTCTGACCAACGAGAATAGGGACCTTAATGAAGCTGGGGTTTGAATCTGGCAACTATGTACTCAAGTGCTGTGTCTCTCTTCCTATCACGCTGGCTCTCCACCGTACTGACAGTGTTAGTGTGGGTGGTGTTGTGTCACTAGCATGTCCACAGTATCTGCAGCTGGTAATGTGTTATATTTGTTGATTTATTTATTTACATTAAGGTTCGTATTCTCATAAAGTTCGTAGGCTTTCTACAATCTCCTCCTCATTGGTTTATTTTCCACACTATACAGCATTAGTATCACGTGAGTTTTTATTTTCTTTATACTGAATGGCTGCATAACATGCAAGATCATATGAGAGAGAGAGAGAGAGAGAGAGAGAGGGCGGCAGTAGATGCCCTAGGTAGCCAAAAATACTGAAGTAAATCCTCCTATATTGCATTATTGAGGGCACGTAGTGGAATAGAAGACTTCGTAGCACCTCTTCGTTAGCGAATTATCGTGATTATTTATACCTTCAGTGTCTTAAAGATTATCTAAATTTCAGTATCGACATAGTTTAATTTTATCTGTAAAATACGAGAGGATAATGAGGCATAATGCACAGCATAAATCGACAAAGAAGAAGTGTTATGAGATCTCCCAGCCCACTTGCATTACGATCCTGTAAACTACTCCGTACCGCAGTACTTAACTCCTTGTCCTGATTGTGGCAAAACACACACACAAAAAGTGAAATAGTGTTCCTTCCTCAGTTTACTTGCCGGTCTTCCAGGCAACTATTTTTCGTTCATGTAATTCATAGCTACATTTTTTTCTTTTTTTTTTCTTTACCTTTAGTTCCCATAATTCCTAACAAGATACTTTTCACACAACTCAGGTCCTTTATTCGTCCCTTACCGGTGAAACCGGTCGGGGACCGCGGTTTACGTCAGTCCGTCTGCAATTTCGTGTCCGCTCTGTAACTTCCCCATGCATGGACAGATTTCAATATAATTCCGCACAATTGTTCCCCATACCATGACGGTGTGTGGCGCGCAACAACCCGCCATCTACTCCCAAGGTCAATTACATATGTATGGTCATCATCCGGTAGCGGACTTTTATTGCATGGCAATACTGAGTGCATTTGTTCAATATTGACTGCAAATTACAAATCATAGATGTCGATGTTTTTCCTTACAAACCCTGTATCTCTTCCACCTTTCCACAGTGTTTTTGTATTTATATTGATATTCACTGTCAATGCGTCCACATATTCATGCTCACATCATATCCATCAGCCTGTTCCTCTGATCTGTCTGCATGCATTCCTCCACTTCTACGACGGGCGCGTAGCACCCGTCTAACAGCAAACTCTTACCCCTTTTCTGTCCAACTCTCTAATGCAAGAGTTAACCGTTACTCCCAGTCCTTCATTTATGCAACAGGTCAACTCTGGAACTGTCTCCCTCTGTCTGTATTTCCTGCTTCCTATGATCTCCAGTCTTTCAAACGCAGTGTATCAAGGCATCTCGAAATGAATGGATCTTGAATTTGGCTCTCTCTTGTATTTTGTTTTTCTCTTGGAAGGAGCGGTTTTGCGGGCTCATTGCCTTTGGTTCCTTCTTCCCCACAAAAAAAAAAAAAAAAAAGCCTAGTTTATTTTCAGGAAGTTCTGGTTTAAATCCCTCAATCCTATGGCATATTTGCTCTCTTCAGGTGACATTACACAGCGATGGACGGACTCTGAGAAAAAAGAGTTTGGTATAGTCTGCATTATTTCTTTCATTACAGTAGCACACTCTCAAAGTGAATCAGAATTGAGTGGAGATAGCGTAGACAAAAAAAAACAAAAAACATAATCGGATTAAAGAAGTTAACATTTCTCACCCATGACGTTGTTTTTTCATGATCAACGAAACATATTTGTACTTCGATATGTGTAACCAGCATGGTGTGCAGCTGTTAAAACACACACACACACACACACACACACACACACACACACACACACACACACACACACACACACACACACACACACACACACACACTGTACAATAATAGTTCCTTATCTTGCTTACCCGAGGCATGTGAAACAATAGGACAGAATTATCTTGTCGCGGCAAATATGAATATGTTTATACTGTAGGTATGGTGTACATTACCCATTCAGTCTGATGTCGTGTTTTTTCACTTGATTATTGCCCCTTACAGGCGATTCTATAGAACTTAGGATAGCGCCATAGCACTGTCGGGGTTACAGAAGTTTAAATTTAACTCCACCAGTTCGATAAGTCTGCCTGAAACTTACCAGCGACACGAAAAAAAAAAAAAGAAAAAAAAAAACGATACCGACGTAAAGTTACGGTATATATTAACACACACACACACACACACACACACACACACACACACACCAAGCAACACAGAAGAGACAGATATTCATTTGGCCAACCATCATGCGGAACATTTGATACTCTTTATCAAGGTAAGCTTTTATCTTATCTGCGTTCACAACTACACAAGCGAGCTCACCTACTTTACCCACCTCAACAGGATATAAGGCAGTGGTTATCACTGGCGTCTACACATTAACAGGATATGTGGATAGGCTAGTCCGGGGGAGCAACTGACAGTAATGCCTACCCTTGGTGTGCACAGTTACTACATTCTATTTGTCTCACCCTTACAGTGTGTGTCCCTCAGTGTCGTTCACTTCACAGACTCACTGAAGGTTTATAGTGTGTGTGTTGAGATGCAGGGGACATATATATCTACATACACACAGAGAAATACACAATACGAGAGTGGGCTTACTAGTCAACAGCGTATCTGCTTAGAACAGGAATATGATACAGACGGGCAGGCCAAAACATTACATACACACATAGATGCACAGAAGCACATATTAGAAGACTACTCTACTCTTACTTGGCCTAGATTTTTGTCCTTTTGTGGCCAAAGACAATACTGTGGGTTTACATTCTTTCCAGTGCACTTCCTTGTGGATAGCTCCATTTTCAAGTGTTGAGCTGTTGTAACAAATAAGCCTTCAAGACGGAGAGATCGCAGTTTTAGGCTAAGTTTGAGTAAAAAGAATGTAGTTAACCGAGCACCCTGAGTCCTGCCAAAATAGTCATATAATATTACATTCATTTCGCGTGCATACCGGTATATACTGTACATACTTAGACACGCACAGAAATACATAATACAAAATTATTAGTCAACTACGTACCGGTTTCCAGCCGGAGTAGTCTTCAATATGAGAGAGGCGAGAAGAGCACTGAACAGTTAGCTGTGCTGGGGCGTCCTGTGAGCCAGAATGGTTATAAGTGTTACACCAGTAGATAATCGTTTCTTCTTAGAGTACTACGCGTACGGGTGCATCTGTCAAAGGTATCCTTTGTCTTGTTATTATAAGCTGGAAAAAGTACCATTTCTCCATCTTGAATGCTGAGTTATAACAACAGATTAACACTATGATGTTAACACAGGGGAGTGCTATGAAAATGGTTTAGGGCCGTAGCAGTGCCTCTCTGCCACTGACCTGCGTTAAGTAAGTCACCAAAGAACGAAAATCCTCGCCAGCTATTGGTGAAAGAACCATTTCAAGGCCACCAGCATGTTAGCTGCCAGCCATTGAAAACATTTGCAGTCTTATTCTGTTTGCCGCAGCACGGTTACATTCAACAGAAGATTATACGGGATAAATGTTGATGAATTATACGCAACCTTGTTAATACTCTCACTCTTCAGCTTTTTCCTTTCATTATTCATGGATTTATGCAAGCATGTCAAACTCAGTGTCCAGCCTTTGTCCCGAGCTTGTCGATCACTAAGAAGACGGAACACCGTCTGCTGGAGAGGGTTAATTAGACCTCTCAGTCGTCAGAATACAGTAGGTCCGAAACTGCAGCATGTACACAGTGAACAAACTGGCGGATGGAAGCAAAATTGATTTTCTGGATCAGCTGCAACAAAGCTCTCGACTTATCCTTGGCAATACATGCAAATTATACGAAGTCTTATTTAATTTTTGTCCACAACAGTACACCACTATTAATGCCTGAAGTTTGTGTGCGTGTGTGCATATATATTTATATATATATATATATATATATATATATATATATATATATATATATATATATATATATATATATATATATATATATATATATATATATATATATATATATATTGCACAATATGGACCCTTTGGAAAAGGGTTTACAATTTACCTACTGTAAAACAGATCTCCATGATGTGAGGTGAAGGTTAGTGTTTGTTTTAGCCATCAGCACATATAGTTGTTACGTTTAATTTTTCTCTGAGCGTGTTACAAAGGGCCAATGCAAGTCCTTGTCTAGCGCCGTAAGGTGAGGAGGGATTACCATATACTATGGCCTGACAGGTACTTGTCCGGCCCCCTGCCAAAGAAGTGGACTTTGGGTACACCTACAGAATGCAACCGAAACTACTCGTATTAGGTGCTACATTTTCAGAGTCACTGTTCCTTTAATGCCATGTATAGCGTGTGCAGCAGAACCTACATTTTTATGAAAGGAAGGAGGAATCAAAGGCTGGAAAACCTGCAAGATTGTTCCCTCTAAGAAAAGAATATACTGAGAGCCAAATTCAAGATCTGTTCAAATTGAGATGCCAGAACACATTTCATTTAAAAGACTGGAGGTCATAAGCAGAGGAAATTACGGACAAAGGAGAACAGTTCGAGTGTCAGGACTCTAAAATATCATAATACAGTACAATACATAATAGCTGGTAGCATACATATGTGATCTAGAGGTTAAATCAAAGTCATAGCTAGGGCTAGAGGAAGTGACGTTCACACATTCTCCCAGAAGGAGTGCCACAGACATCACAATATGCCATATCCAGCACCTCGTGACACCTGATAGGAAAGTCCCCTGATTCGAGAAAATTCTACTCAACCGTGCAGTACACGTGACACAATCTTTCCTATACGAGAGAGAAAGAATTGGAAGGCAGAAGGAGAAGGGAGAGAAAAGCAAGGAGGAGACGGGAGAGAGAGGGAGAAAGAGGTCTAGACTCTAAAGAGAAGCACGGTGGGGAAAAGGGCAGGCACGCAAAGTTAGTAAGCATAAAACACACTCACCTCCATACACTCTTGTAAGATATAATTAGTGTAAATTTTGAGATATCCCCTTTGAAGAAATAAACTACAAACTACAAACTCCTGTACTAATCTTTATCTTTCTCCTGTCATCGATGACAAGTACAACTAAGATTATCTCCTACAAATCAACTTACTGTTAACTGCAGCTCAGCTATGACTATGATATAATCAACTGCAAGTTTGATATATTATTTTTGGTGGCAGCTAATGTACGAACCACGTCTACGAATCTACTAGTCTACAAGTCTACAGTTGAGTCTACATTATCAAGATAGAAAACAAAAAATACTACAATTTTCGGCCACACGATGCTTCACAACTTTATATTGGCAGTTGTCTGACAATATATTGTTACAATCAATCTTCCAATCCTATGTCAGTCTACAATCAGCGAACCAACGAACTACAACTATCTACAACTGCAACAGAACAAGCAGGCGAGATGATAACCAACATTATCTCCTAGTTAACACCCTACAGCAAGAAACTACTATTTAACATTGTACAAGAAATCACATACAAATCTACGATCAAGTAAACACAAACGGAGCTGTAGGGAGAGCGCTGACTCAGAATCCACCACCACACCCCCACCTGACCCCACACTTCTCCCCAACCACCTTTCATCTCCACCACCACCACCACCACGCTGATGCAGGGATGAACACATTAGACAACGGCAGCAAATACCAAGTAGCCTTGACAGTCAACTCACTCACCACTCATCTCACTCATCATTACTTATTTACTCACCACAGCTACTAGTGTGCGAAGTCAACGCACTGTGCTAAGCGTTTGCTGAGAGCACCACAATACGTCAATCAGCCTGTCTTACAACACCACTCACCGCCACTCATACTGTTCCCACCACGGTAAGTCAGTGAGTTAATAAGTTACTTCATTTATACAATACGCAGCGAAAGACACCGTGATAGGCAAAATATTCTGCACAAACATATAAAACGGGCTTTATAGTTACATCTTACGTACATAAACCTACTTTAAATATCTACAATAAGTCAGTCACTAAATACTTGCACCAGTGATAATTATAAACTGTATATATATTCATTCATTTACTTTAGCATTCATTTATTTCCAACGATTGTTACCATTTATACATTTGGCACATACATAAGTGTTTCATGCGTACAACTAAGCAACACTCGATTGCAAAGTGATAAAATATACTATCACATTAAACCAATGAGCAATTAAAATAACTGTAATAAACAGTTATTAATTAAAGCTATCTAGTGGGACCAGACAAATTAAATTACAGGAAAATCAAGAAAAGAAAGAAAAATGGCCAACACGAATGATGTTAGCAAGATTGAACAACCTCTTTCACAAAATTGTGAGGACAAAGATTTCCACATAGTGCTGACTGTCACGGGGTTTTGTGAATTTATAAATTAAATAAAGGTTATATGTTTGCTTGAAAATATGGACAATGAATTGACTTGTGAAATCAAGCAGTAAGTTTTACTTTATCCCGGCTTACTTCGCAGATTCTCTAAGGATGAGAATTTATAAACTTTCTCAACAATACACAGCAGAGACTAATTACTCATGAGTGCTGTTTGTAGTACTGTTAGCCTCTCGAGAAAGTGACTCCACCCCTGACAATCAATAACTAATACTAATAGTAATAAACAGGTTCTTGCCGGTGCATTAACTCCTGTCTGGCACAACGGATTTAAGCTTAGTACAAAAGGACTGGCCTAAGTACCAATTATGAATAATGTAAAGTGTCTGTGCAAACTAGGAGTGGCAACTAAATAAGCTAATTGTGGAGAAATAAAACACGAGTTTAACTACATTGAGCTCAAAGAAAAAGAACTGTGAATTTATTAATCACAATGAATTAAATTTACGTTACATGAGTCTCAAAATGAATTCAAAATAACTAGGAGAATACACTCACTCACTCACTCAAAAGCTAAACTTAAACCTGGGAAAAACAAAAAGAAATACTGGTCAGTAGAAGGGGCTAAGCAGAATGACTGGGCGTCATTACATAGGAAGGACGCTGCAAACACGCCAAACCTCTTTGCCGATTCACCGTCTAGGTGGAGATTTCAGGAACTCACTGTACACGAACCTTCTCTCACGACGATCAAAGCCTAAGTTCGAATTATGAAAGAGGGCGAGGGCCAGCGGTGTTTGCTCCAACAGTCAACGGAAAGAAAGTGAGCGATATATGCTCACAATAAATCACTCAGCGAAGGTGCTAATGTCACGTGCAAGGATGATCACTTATGAAAAAGTGAAAAATGTTCTGAAAACCGTCCCAATCAAGTGAACGCTAGGACGGTTGGACTGAGTGCTACTCGGTGAGAATTCCACTAGAATTCATGGTTTTCACACTGAAACAAAAATGTCACGAACTTATAAACACGCTCGCGCCAATTCGTGACATTATGCCCCATCAAAATCAAAGTTTTTTTTCAATTTTTTTTTTTTTTTCGATATACATACTGTACATATAAATCCTAACTCAGTCACACAAGATTCACACTGTGGTGTGTGTACTACCCTACTACAGGAGAAAATCACAGTCTCCCATGAGTGTAAAAACCTCGTATTTACGTTAATAGAAGCATGCTTGAGGAAAAAGCTCCGAGACGACGGTGAAAAATCCTGTACTCAGGTCAAACTGAGCAAAAAATTCGCTACATTTACATTATCAACTAATTGTTATGTAGTGTGATGTATGTAATACACGGTGTAGGTGCGACAATTGTGGTGTAACTGTGCCTACGTGTAAGATTATGTAATACAATAGTAAATAATGATGATGAAGCAGAAGAGAAGAGGCGGCAGCATGCGGCAGAGACGATCAGCAAATCTCCATGAAAATGCTGCACCCGCCAGCTGCACCTGCGAAAGCAATCAAAGTGGAGCATCAAAAGTGTCATTTCTCTCTCTCTGCCTAGCAATCAGTATTTATGTTTATTATTAACCACGAAACATAGTCTTTGGATTGCTAAAATCTCTCAAGACCCCTGTAGTTTACTGGTTAACCTACATTATTAACCAGGAAACGTGCCAGTTCTTGAATTGCCCAAATCCCTCAGAACGGGCAGTTTACTGGTTAAACCTACATTATTAACCAGGAAACGTGCCAGTTCTTGAATTGCCCAGATCTCTCAGAACAAGCAGTTTACTGGTTAACCTAACTCTACACTTACGATTAATGACAGGAAGCTAAGAATCCCTACGCAATCTCGGGCAGGTCACATTTTAACACCCAACGTGGGTGTGAACACTCATGTGGATAATGTGCATTCTCCGGGAATCCTCAGAGAGGCCCACAGCTCGAGACGTTCCACAAGGTAATTCATACACAGCCTTGGATTGTCCTTACGGGGGTCTCGAACTTCCCCTAACCTATGGTACATATGTATGTACAGGCCCTGGACATGATGTGTCCTGTGAGGCCAATGGGGGAGACGTCAGGTCTGCACCCACATTACCACTGCCCTCTCTTTCAACTGCTTCAGAGATTATGGGTGTGGATTCAAACGGCACAGGAAGGACATGTCCCTGATTAGTGGTACATGGACACACATTGCAGGAACGCATAAAGCTATCTATTTCTGTTCCCATCCCTGGCCAGAAAAAGTCAGCACGAATACGGCCCTGGGTTTTCCTTTTGCCCATGTGACCTCCTGAGGCTGAACAATGACCTCATTCTAACACTGCTTGGCGGTACTTAGCGGGAACGACGAACTGCAGTCGAACCTTGCCCTGGGGTGTTCGTGACTCACGGTACAGCCATCCTTGTTTACGAAGGAACTTGGCTTGACCTCCCCGTGAATACTTTATCACTCTACAATTTTGTTTCTTCCACACAGAAGCAAGTGTCGGGTCTGAATCTTGTTCTTGAACAACAACTTGGCTACACATCAGATCTTGCGGCGATGCAATGGTCACAGGGGTGACACAATTTGGAGCCTCAGCAATGGCTCGTGTTACTGCAGCTGAAGTATGAGTAGCATCATCAATGGTGCAACTATACTTGGCACCTTGAAAATTGCCTATGATAAGGTCAAACAAGGGTTCTGGCATGACAACTGCGACTGTCGTACCAATGTAAAATGGAGATGCCACCTGGATACGTGCCTCAGGGAACAATCTCACTGATCCATCAATAAGCTGAGCTTGGATCTGTCGACCTGTGTACTCCTTAGGCCGAACTAGACTCTGCCTGACAGAGCAACCTAAGGAACCGTTGTCTTTCAGGACCTTCACAGGAATGCCTCCCACAAACTCTAGCTGAACAAGGAAGGCACTGTCACCTGTGGGAGGGCCTGTGGAGGAAGCAGCTAGCCACTGATAAGGCTGCTGAATAAATGATGCGGCAGACAGGGTGCCCTGACAATTTGATACTTAAGGGGTTGTACTCACTGTCTGGGGAGACAGAGCATTAACCATCTGTGGCAGAGTGTTCACTGTCGCTGGGGGACTAGAGAACTGTGGGGAAGTATCCGTACTGCTAGGGACGACACCACCATGCTGCTCCTGAGGAATGAAGGCTGCATTCGCCTCCTGCCTCCGATTCACTGGGGCTGGTATGGAAAAGGATAGTCCCCATCTTTGATTGCGTGGTTGATACTGCTGCTGGTTAGGGTACTTGTTGTACTGCTTCCACTCAGGTTTCTGAGTGTTTTGCCCCTGGTTCTTCTTCTGCAGTTTGTTTGGACCTTGGCCATTATTCTGAGAACGGCCTTGTTGCTGGGGTTCAGAGACGGTTTCCCAGATTTGTCAGCTTTCCTGTTCCAGGTGTGCTGCTTATGAGCTTGATACCCATATGCAGTGAAGAATGCATCAGCCTTGTTCACTATTTGCCTGGCATCCCTTACCTGGCAGATTTTAAGCTGAACCATAAATTCAGCAGGCCACGACTTTTCTAGCTGCGTGCGCAGCATAAGGTCGATTATCCCCTCACACGTGGAAGGAGTTTCATCTTTCTCCATCCACTCGTCTAAGTAAGCAGTAAGCCGATCAAGAAACTGAACGGCAGTCTCTCTTTCTTGTAACGCGCCCTCATAAATTGACTCTTGGCGTCGTCAACTGTGAGACCGTACACTTTGACGAGTGTGGCGTTCATCATCTCATACGTGAGATTGTCTCCACGAATTCTTTGGAGAATATCGAGGGCAGGGCCCTCAAACAAGCTAAGTAACTGGAGCTGCTTAGCTCCCTCATCCAACTGGTACACCTGAGCCATGTCTTCGAAACGAGCTATGAATGGCTCGATTCACTCGCCTTCCTTGTATGGAGGAAGCTTGATGTGTGGGGTCGCCAGAACATGTGCAGGGAGAGCGCTCGTGGAGCTTGGGTTAGCTGCACCAGATGTGTCTGAAGCCAAGGAGTCTCGCTTGAGCCTCAGCATCTCAAGTTCATGTTTTTCACGTGCCTCACGCTCGGCACGTTCGTGTTCTCGCTCTCTCTCTTGATGTTCTTGCTCGTATTCACGTTCTCTCTCACGTTGTTCTAACTCGAGTTGACGTTCTCTCTCACGTTGTTCTAACTCGAGTTGACGTTGTTTTTGCTCGTGTTGACGTTCTCTTGCGTTCCTCGCGCTGTTCTCGCTCATGTTCACGTTCTCTTTCACGTTGTTCTATCTCGAGTTCGCTTTGTTTTTGCTCATATTCGCGTTGTTTTTGCTCGTATTCGTGTTGTTCTCACTCGTGTTCGCGTTGAATTCTACGCTTTTCGTGAGCATCATTCTCACGTTGCTGTTCGTAACTAAACCGAGAGAGTACATACTCTCTGACTTTTTCGTGGTTGCTAAGCCTCGTATCTTTAGCTTCCTGTACATAGACATTGGTAGACATGATGCTAACTCAGTCTGAGTGAACTAAAGACTAAGTACTGACGCTATTTTGCAGAGAAATGCCAATAATCAAGAGTAAAGAATATAGGCACAGGTTAGTGGTGACCTGTTTTATCTAGTTAAACTGGTAAAGAAAGAAAATTAAACACAACTGACTGTGAAAACTATTACATAAAATTAATAGAAATGAATCAATAATCACCAGTAAGATAGTGCCCATAGACTTTAATGATAAATACCTAAGTATGATTGAATGAGTATTATCTCGTTAATACTTTAAAGCTGGGAGTTAATATCCTTGTGAGGCCGCCAGATGTCACGGGGTTTTGTGAATTTATAAAATAAATAAAGGTTATATGATTGCTTGAAAATATGGACAATGAATTGACTTGTGAAATCAAGCAGTAAGGTTTACTTTATGCCGGCTTACTTTGCAGATTCTCTAAGGACAAGAATTTATAAACTTTCTCAACAGTACACAGCAGAGACTAATTACTCACGAGTGCTGTTTGTAGTACTGTTAGCCTCTCGAGAAAGTGACTCCATCCCTGACAATCAATAACTAATACTAATAGTAATAAACAGGTTCTTGCCGGTGCATTAACTCCTGTCTGGCACAACGGATTTAAGCTTAATACAAAAGGACTGGCCTAAGTACCAATTATGAATAATGTAAAGTGTCTGTGCAAACTAGGAGTGGCAACTAAATAAGCAAATTGTGGAGAAATAAAACACAAGTTTAACTACATTGAGCTCAAAGAAAAAGAACTGTGATTTTATTAATCACAATGAATTAAATTTACGTTACATGAGTCTCAAAATGAATTCAAAATAACAAGGAGAATACACTCACTCACTCACTCACTCAAAAGCTAAACTTAAACCTAGGATGTATATATATATATATATATATATATATATATATATATATATATATATATATATATATATATATATATATATATATATATATATATATATATAGATATATATATATAATAACAAAATATGGAGTTACATGATATAATTTTCAGTCTTAAAAAGGGTCCCAAGGAGTAGCCAGCAATTATGCAACCTCGGACACTACCGAAAAACTGAACACAAACGATGAAAACAGGCTAGAGAAAATCCATACAAACGATGAAAACAAACTAGAGAAAATCACTACATACAAAAATAAATTGAGATCGCATAACAAACAAACAAAAATAAGTGCAACTGATGCTACAAATGCCACAGTACAACATAAACTCCTTCTGTAAGTGAAACAACGAGTAAAGGTGTTGTTCTCCAAGAGCCAGTTGTAATGCGCATCGTCACTATCATCGACCGTAGCATGACTGGATTAGCTAATTAAGTTTTTTTTTTTTTTTTTGTAGGAAACGATGAGGGGACTTACATACATTCTGTGTAATATTACTACAGCAAGTGTTATATATGACTACAATTGATCGCTGTATCTTGCAATCGTGTTATTACTGTGTAATTATATGCATATGTACACAATTATGTCACAACTTACGATGTAACATACAGTGTAACTGTACAATATTACTACAGTTCCCTACAGTATTACTGGAGTTACTACAATATTACTGCAATTACTACAATACCTACGATATTACTGCAGTTACTACAATATTACTGCAATTACTTCAATACCTGTGATATTACTGCAGTTACTGCAATTAACTACAATATTACTACAACTGTGTTGCTACAATTATGTAACCACAAACGATAGCTTTACTGCAGTTATGTTGCTACAGTTATTTAACTACAAACAATACCAGTACTGCAGTTATGTTGCTACGATTATGTAACTACAAATGATACCATTACTGGAATTATGTTACAGTTGCTACAGTTATGAAATACAATTATGTAATAATTACAATATTACTTCAGTTAAATAATAAAATTATGTAACAATTACATTCATACACTATAACTACAATGTTCCTACAATTCTGTGTTACCAGAATTATGTATTTCACTTTCTCATCATACAAGCTGAGTGTAATGTTAGGCATTACTGTAGGCATAACACTATATGTAATATAGTAACGTAGTAATTTTACCATTGCATATGTATATGTGTATGTCTGTCATACATGCACATTTGTGCTACTATTATATATCACTACAATTTGTTATACAATAATCTGTGTTCAGTTTCACTACATACCAGCTAGTAACGTACATATGTACATACTGTGTATGACCTAGCTGTATTACCATCGCATAAACATATGCGTATGTCTGTTGTACATTCTCATTTGTGCCACTGTATTACTACAATGTGTTATACAATATCCTATATTCAGTTTTACTACCATGTATTTACACCATTATACATACAATATATTATTACAATGTGTTATGTTTCTATGTGGTAGGTGGGGGCGCTCACCATCCACTCACTTAATGTAATGCTGCTCTCGGATGTCTGCCCTGTCCTCTCCTCCATCCTTCTTTCCTTCCATCTTCTTCTATCTTTCTTTCCTTCATTCTTTCCTCGTCCTTCTGCCTACGGGTGACTTTACACTTCCTCATCTGTCTTTCATTCCTTCATTCTTTCCTCTTCCTTCTGCCTATGGGTGACTCTACACTGTGTGACAAGCCAAATGGTTTCCTGTACACTAGGAAACTATTTACTACGCTGGGTGGTAACCATATAACAACATTTTGGCGCCTAGTGGTTTAGTGGGTAATTATTGTGTTCCAATCGGATTGAGCAGGTGAAGGTTTATATCCAAGGGGTGGTTGGGGTTTATTGTTCACGTAATGCCACTCAGGGATGAGTGAGGTTGGTCACTTTCAGCTTAAATGTCGGGACCAGCTGCCCGGCGCCGGGCTCCTGCGCTCCTCGTGGGGCAACGTAGGATTGGATGATGGGTGGATGTTATGTTTCTACAATATTATTATGTCTCTACAGTATTGTTATGAATATTATGTCTCAACAGTATTATAATCAATGCTATGTATTAATAAATTAGAATGTATAACTGCTCCTTGCTGTCGGAGGTTCACCAGCAGGGAGTGACCGAGAGATGTCAGGACTCTAAAATATCATATTAGGCCACAACACATAATAGCTGGTAGCTTACATATGTAATCTAGAGGTTAAGTCAAAGTCATAGCTAGAGCTAGAGGAAGTGACGTTCACACATTCTCTCAGAAGGAATGCCACAGCATGGTGAGGAGAGGGGCAGGCTCGCGAAGTTAGCAACCATAAAATGCACTCACCTCCATACCCTCTTGTGAGACATACTTAGTGTAAATTTTGAGATATCCCTTTGAAGAAATAAACTACAAACTACAAAACCCAGTAGCCTACTGATCTTTATCTTTCTCCTGTCATCGACAACGAGTACAACTAAGATTATTCCTACCAAATCAACTCACTGTTAACTACAGCTCAGCTACAACTATGATATAATCAACTACAAGTTTGATACGAGTTGGACTGTTGCATACATGACAGACTAAGATAATCAGTTAACTCTTTCATTAGAGAGCTGGACTTTCTAGAAAAGGAGGGAAAGTTTGCTGCCAGACAGGTGCTGTATACTCTGCAATGGAACAGGGATGCAAGCAGTGAATTCACAAGTGCATTGGCCATTGAAGTAGTGATGGAATGGAAACGGGTGCTTTCAAATGAATAAGAAAAACAAAACCACCAACGCCAAATGCATCTGTAGTGAGAGGCACCATACATTATCATGATGGGGTAATCTGAGTACCTGAGGAGGATACAAGGTGGGAAGGTGTGGGGTATAAGGGCCTCATATTGTGCAAGCCCCACCGCTCTACACTCTAGCCTCATGGCCAACCTCATCCTGGTGGGAACTACCATAAATGATGCCACCACAACCACTTTGGCTTGGAATGTGATTGAACAGCAGCCACCTCACACAAACAGGGGTAACTCTCTTAAGCCTTATTCTAAGAGGAGATCTCAACAGCACTACAGGATCCCAGCTACTCCCAGCAGGCTACATCCACTACCCCAATAGGGTACAGACTGCTTCCACTATTAGAGTCAACATTCAGGCCACTGTTACCCCCAACCACCCGAGTGCAGCAACTGCTACGGACAGACTCTCCCCATGTGGCCAGTGCACTTGCCACTGGCCAACTGCATGCCTTGCTGATATATCTGCTTCAGCTGCTGATACACCTAATGGCGCAGCTGTTACTCAAGACACGTGACCCAAACATCAGTGCCATGTTTGTGGCTGATGAACTGATGAGTGGCCTGGTGGGTAATGTCATTGCTGGCATGGTTGCAGTAAAGGACAGTGTCAACATCAGTGATATTTCATCATCATTTCAGTAACAGCTCAAGCTGTTATGACCCCTGGCTCACCTTTCACCTCTAACAAGCTTAAGGTCCTGCAACAGAATATTCATGGAGTCAGGCACAAGAGATAGGACATCACTGTAGCTTCACTAAATAGAGAAGTATATGTGGTTCCTCTGCAGAGCACTCTGATGCCGGAGGACTGGGGTCTGAGGGTATTCCCTCGCAGGTGCTTGTTGCTATTGTTGCAACCACTGGCTCATTTCCTTGTGTACCTAATGGACCACAGGAAATTTGTGAGTTTGACTGCTCGCTTCCAGAGGTTGTTTGTTAAGGTTATACTGAAAGGCTGTCTGGGTTGTGACAGTGTGTTGCATGTAGGAAGTGTGTTGTCGTGGTGGTGGTGTGTACCTCTCTCTCTCTCTCTCTCTCTCTCTCTCTCTATATATATATATATATATATATATATATATATATATATATATATATATATATACATTAACTGGAAAGAAAATAAGAAGCTGATGGATTTGGACTATGCTGATGATATTGTACTGGTTTGCGGAAGTATTTACGAGATGCAGAGGGTGCTTGATTGTCTGGTGGAGGAAGGAGAAAAAGTGGGATTGGTAATAAATTGTGGAAAGACTGAAATTATTAATATGAACGTGGAGAACCAAATCGATTGTGTAATTGGGAAAAATGTGGTGAAGAATGTAGAAAACTTTAAATATCTGGGAACGATTGTATCATCTAATGGAGCATTAAACAATGAAATTGAAGAGAGGATTAGACAGGCTTGGCGAGCTGTTGGAATGTTGAAATCTGTTTGGAATAATAATATGCTTTCGGTACATGCTAAAGTGAAAATTTACAAGTCCATGGTTAGACCAATTTTAATTTACGGGCATAAGTAATGGTACAGTACAATTGCAACAGATCAGAAAGTATTAGGATTTGAGAATAAAATACTGAGAAGGATTCTTGGGGTAAAGTGGCAAGACAGAGTTACAAATGCAAGAGTAAGGGATATTACGAGAGTGGAACCAGTTAATGAATATGTGAGACTGTCTCGCTGGAAGTGGCTGGGGCACATATACAGAAAAGAAGGTAGTTTAATACAGGATGTGCCAGAGTGGACTGCTAGAGGAAGAAGAGGTAGAGGTAGGCCGAGGGAAACCTGGTTGAAGACAATGAAAAACGAAGCAGGAGAGGAGTGTTGGTGGGACCTGAAGGAGATGGCAAGAGACAAATATTGGTGGAGAGAGTTCATTGAGGCCCTATACATCCCGTGGGGTGCCACAGGAAGTGATTGATTGATTGATTGATTGATTGATATATACATGCAAGGAAGAAGGAACCAAATGCCAAGAGCCTGTAGGCCAAGAGCCTGTAAACCGTTCCCTCCAAGCAAAAACAAAAACAATTCAACACAGAGCCACATTCAGGATCCGTTCATTTTGAGATGCCTGGATACGCTACATTTGACAGACTGGAGATCATAGGAAATATGAAATACAGACATAGAGAGAAAGTTCCAGAGTTGACCTGTTGCATACTTGAAGGACTGGGAGCAGCAGTTCACTCTTGCATTAGAGAGTTGGACAGAAAAAGGATAAGAGTTTGCTACTAGACGGGTGCTACACGCCCGTCGTAGGGATGGAGGGATACAAGCAGACAGTTCAGAGGAGCAGTGACTATTGAAGCAGTGTTAGAAGAGAGATAAAGATGCAACAGTGCAGTGCAGAGACAGAAGTTGAAGGGAGTCAGTAAGAGGAGAAAAGTTAATGAGACAAAAAGCCTTTGACTTCACCTTGTTGAGTAGAGCTGTATGTGGGGAGCCTCCCCACACATGAGAGTTGTACCTTACACAGGAGGGAACAAAACTCGTGTATAAAGCCAACAACTGTGTAGGGGTAAAGAAGGTATTGAGTCGACTTAGCACACCTAATCTCTTGGAAGCATATTTTACAAGAGATGTAATATGATCTTTCGAAGATAAATCCTTAGAGAATTAAATCCCAAGTATGTTTAAACATTATGCTGGATTGGCCTAGATATTATTAAACATTAGCAAATACTCCTGTGGAAGATTTTGTTTGGTTAATAGGTTTAAGAACTGAGTTTTTGACACATTAAAAAAAGATTACCTTAATATGTGTGTGTGTGTGTGTGTGTGTGTGTGTGTGTGTGTGTGTGTGTGTGTGTGTGTGTGTGTGTGTGTACTGTAAGTGCTTATTTTAAAGTTCCGGAGGTAGCGATAGTGGTACTGGTTGAGTGAAGACGAAGGGGAGCTGCAAGGCTTGGTGGATGAGTTTGGGAGAGTGTGTAAGAAACGGAATCTAAAGGTGAATGTAGGGAAGAGTAAAGTGATGGTCTTTGAGAGAGGTGAAGTTAGTGAATGTACAGCGAGGTTGGATGGTGAGGAATTGGAAAATGTGAGTACGTTTAAGTACTTGGGTAGTGTGATGAGTAAGGATGGAGGTTTGGAGGGTGAAGTGCTTTAAAGGGTACAGCAGGGAAGAAAGGTTGCTGGTTCTTTGAAAGCAGTGATAAGAAACAGGGAAGTGAGCATGAAAGTGAAAAAGTTACTACATGACAGTATTGTGATACCAACTCTAACGTACGGAAGTGAAGCTTGGACATTGTTGGAAGGACACAAGTCAAGAGTGAGAGCAGTGGAAATGAGTTATTTAAGAGGAGCCTGTGGAGTCACGTGGAGAGACAGGCTGACGAATGAAGATATAAAGGAGCGTTGTGGTGTGGATGTGGATGTGATAGGAAGTGTTATGAGAAACACACTGAGGTGGTTTGGCCATGTGGAGAGGATGGAGGGTGAAAGACTGACGAAGAGAGTGTATGTGAGTGAGGTGGAGGGGGGAAGAGGGAGGGGGAGGCCGAGGATGAGCTGGAGGGATGGGGTGGAGAGGTATATGAGAGAGGGGGGTGTGAGCTGGGAGCAGGGGAGTGAAATGGCGGGGGACAGGGCGACTTGGAGGCGATTTGTTTGTGGCCACCCCAAACGGGATTGAGGCGTCTGGCAATAGATAGATAGATAGATAGCGATGGCTT